>NC_066890.1:30458504-30758504 GCF_022985175.1 Labeo rohita | reverse complement strand
TCCAGCCTTGCGGTTGGGGAGCCAGTGGTACGGGGCGCGGGAGTCTCGCCGGGCCTTCCTGCGCAGACGCTTCTGCTGCATGAGCAGCTGCAGACGCTCCACTTTGCAGCGCGTGGCTCGGTTCTCTGTCTGACGCAGTCGGTCACCTGAAGAAGCAAGACGAAAAAGAAACAGCGGTTAGAGTCAAGCCTTCTTATACCATCTTAAAACTGCAACTTTTGGAACTCCAAAAAACAAGATGTTTATCTGAATTCATATGGCTGTAATAGCACTGCTAGAGAACTTGGGGGAAATTGAGTCAATGACCATTGACTCATCCCTAGCTGGCACACCAAAGCTTTCTGGCAAAGCTGGTTGACCAAGAAAGACTTGAAGGTTAAGATGTCTCATGTGGACACAATCTGCAATTTAAGCATCCCATGCTAATGACTAGCATCCAAAACACAACATAAGGTGGTGACTATCTATGCTAGTCTTTTCAGCAGGGGAAATGCTGGTGCAATACACATATTTGGTCTAGGACAGAATGACTCAGTGCTTTGGATCCTGACTGCTGATCCTGCTGAATGTTATCAAAGGCTGGGCGCTGGATAAATAAACTCAAGTCTGAGTGGTGACGCTGATGTTCTTAAAAAGGCATGCTGAGATTACCCCCGCCCCACTGCTCTCTCTCTTTAAATCGGTACAGAAATAAGCACTGCTGTCTCATTTCAGAAGAGAACATCCCAGTATGTGGCAACAAGTCCTCTCTTCCCTTATCAGAAACGGTTCAAAATGTCCTGGCAGGCGTGCCCTTGAGATACGCAAAAGAGAGAAGTGCATTCTCACAAAGGAACCCACACTCCCGTGAGGAGACCGACGCCCACGCGTGCATGCGCACACACATTCCCAAGCGATACGATCTTGACTTCGCCGTTTCTTTAACAGGAAGCAAATACCTTGAACTTTCTAATCTCACAAACAATGCTTGGGTTTTAGCAGCTAATGCGCCAATTAAGGGGAAAAAACACGAGGGGGTTTTCCACTCTACGGCTCAACCCTAAATCTTTCATTTATAAATATATTCAAGAGAATGGAGGAGAAAAAGAAACCACAATCTATTAGCCAGCTCCATTAGGAACTATCCCAGAATTAAATAATGAAATAGCCAGCTAGAATGTCAATAATCCTGAGCATAGACTATCTTTCATCGCGTGTGCTCTGCCACACATACACACACAGCAACAGCAGCAGTAGCTTTTAACATGGATCGATGGCAAATTAAAAAGACCTATTGATTAAACCTTAGCTCTAGCGCAGCAATCCATCTCCAGGCGAGGACACTGCTATTGGCTTTCAATAGAAAATGCAAGCGAATGGAAATTGTAAGCGAAGTAAGTCGGGCCCTTTTTTCCCCTTTCTTTTCCTGGCCTGAGCTCATTGAACGAGTAATCACCCACCCAACCCCCCAATACCAAGACCCCCACCCCCATACGCACACACGGTTTACCCCTCCCCAATGCCTCTGGAGAGAAAGACAGACAAGGAGGTAGAGAGAGAGAGAGAAAAAGAAATGCTCTGGAATTCCACCCAGAATGCAACAGAAAAAGAGACCAGATGCATATTCTCATTCACTAATCAATTTCATCCACCTCTCCATATCAAAATGAAATCGGGATTTCGTGTGGGCTCAATTTCCCCCTTTACTTAATACCTTTCCATGGTGGGCGGGTTTGAGCCGTCTAGGAAGGATTTGCGCTATAAATGTAAGAGGTAGTTTTAATCATTCGGATATTCCTAGAGAAAGAACAGGCTGTACAAACATCAACAGCAGAGATCTGCCAAACAGTTCCTTCCTAACCTGGTTAGACAAATGAGATTTGGGGGTTGCTCTGGCATTTTAGCATGATTAGAGAGGTTCTGGTCTAATAGGACTTTACGGGTTATGAAGGTCTTTGTTCGACTGCACAAGCTCAATAGATACACCATTCAGATGCTTTTCTCCTTCATCTGCCCTCTCAAAGAGTTTTTCCTGCAACTCTAGGCCTCAAAAGTAGGGCAGCCACCTCACCTTGCAGCCTGTCAGCTCTTCTGTGCATACCAACTGGAGTTGGTGGAAAAAAAAGAAGCCGCACTACATGAGGCTGCGGTGCCCCAAGGGACCGAACTACAGAAATCTGGGAGAAAAAGAGCAGAGGAGCTCATTAACGGCACTGGGCACGGCGTGCCACTGTCAAGGTATTGTATGAAGCTCACAATGGTCTCAAAGACATTAAGGCAGACCCTTGGCTACTAAGCCAAGTCTCTTTTTGTTCTTTGTGAGAATCTGTGGCCCCTGCCAATGTCCTTTCCCACACGGTCGCCCTTTCCAAACAGATCCACAGACACTGTAAAAACACATCACTGCTAGTTTGGCACATCTTGCGGGCTGTGCTGCAAGGAAAACCGAACTTAACCTGAACCCCCGCATCATTATCAGGATAAACGTGGCTGCCTGAGGGGGAGACTCAATGCGCCCGTTTAGAGGGTTATTATTAGGCTATGGCGTGGCTGGCCGGCCTAAAGCCATCCCAACAGATCCGCCTGGGTTGTCGTGAGTGCAAAAAGAGTGAACGGCTGTGGTGGGGGGCTGGGATACACCAGGAACAAAGGCAGAAGAAGCAGTGCAAAAGCTCTCCCTTCTCTGTCCCTTGCTTTCAAGACCCCTCCCTGCGCTAAGGTTTGGACACATACGGGGGGTGGGTGGACAAGAACAGAGAGTTATTTTGCTGCCAGCGACGATTGCAAGTGAACATCATGGACAGAAAAAGCCCCTCCCCCCTGCATTCGCCCTCTCTATCCTTCCCTTCCTCCCCTCATCCTCCTTCGCCCCTACGCCAATGATGCATTGTCTCAGAGCGAGCCGTGTGTGCTGCAGTGTCCTCACCGCGCACTCGACATTCTCAGGCCTGCGGCTCAAATTAGGGGGGTTGGGGCAAAAAAGGCTTGTGACGAGCTGCCCGAGCCTCAGGGGAAAGGAGCGGGGGGGAGGAAAGGACAAAACAACTCCAGCCCCGCCTCCTGCCGCACAGCTGTTCGGGCCCGCACATGAGATATACACCTGGCCTTCCTTTCTAACCCCCTCCCCCAGCACCCACATCCACCCACGCCCCTCCTTCTCAATACGGCCTCGTGACGGAGGCCTCAGAGGAGCACAGAAAAATAGAGAAAAAGGCAAATGAGAACAAGCCACAGAGGGTGGAAGAGATTACACAAAAATCCCTCTGGAATCTAAAAAGTAGCAGCGTGCTGGCGAACAAAAGCTGAGATGTTGCACTCGCCTCATGCTTTTTGAGAGGAACGAGCTGATGTATGAGAATGTATTGATCCCCGCATAGAGGGAGAAAGATTCACATCTAGTGCTGATGGCCACGTGAGGGGGAAAATGGAAAGGAGGAGGATTAAGAATGAGGAGAGAGAGAGAGAGTGCAATGGAGGGAGGATTTTTACCCAATCGATGAGGCTGTTGGCCTGTCTGCTGGTATTAGGTCAGTTGAGCAGGGTTTTGGGTAAACATTAAGCCCAACCCAATGTGTCAGCCCACACTACAGTGATCAGGCAGTCTCTGCAAGCTTCCCTTTTGCCATTGATCCATTAAAGATCAGCTTAATTAACACTTGTCTTTGACTTGTTTGTTTGTTTGCCTTGATAAGTCCTGTGATCTTTTCGAGTCTGGGTGCTGAAATCACTCTGCATCAAGAGGAGATGTCTTGGCAGTGGAGGAGGAAGTCACACAAAAGTATGTCACAGAGTGTCAGACATACTCTAGCATCTAATACTTATTTTTCATCCAGATCGATTAATTTACCAAAAATACATCTAAAATGCAATTCAAAAACAAATACAACAGTAAACTGTCATTTAATTGAAACTTTAACTAAAGATTGCATGAAAGTTTTTTTTTAAAACCACTAGAAACTATATATACGATAGTTAGACAGATAGATAAATGTTCTTCATTGTGGGCACTAATATAGGTCATTGACCCATCTATAGCTATTTATAGCATTTGCTCTGTTGAACCAAAACCCCTCAGGATCTTCTAATTAGCTTTAGTGACTAGCTTTGCTCCCCAGCAAAACACACTTTTATAGTTCGAGCCTCTACAGTTCTCCTGTTTAGATGTACTCTGTGATCAGTAAGTGCTCCTGTTCTATAAGCCAGCTGTAGCTAACTCCCAAAGAGCTGGGATAGGCGCCAGTGTTGCCTCTGGGTTGGGAGGAGCTCGGAATGGGTGCACAGCACAGGACAGGCATTGTGTTCAGCCATCTGCACCCCTAGCAAGAACTAAACCAGGGGAGCGGTCAAAGCCTGACATCTCCATTGCTTTTCTGATACGATGGCATCAATGACCCTGCAGGGAGCTGTGGTCTCAAATGACCACAATTTGCATACTAGGAGCAATAAAAGGCATCGGATATGGCTTGCCTCGGCTCCCGCCTGATGAGCAGCTAAGGATAGTCGGCCTGGGGGGTTTCTTACATGCTTGTTGGCAGTGAGCAAGGAGGGGGAATGAATTATTTAACCCCTGGTCGAGCTGGGCAGGTTTGAGCACCGTAGTGACATGGTGAGAGCCCTGGGGCACTTGATCAAGCAATCTGCACAGAAGCAAAACTGTCTCTTTTGGGTTAGGAAAAGAACTTGGCAGTGTTTAAGCACTAGGGAGGCCTGGACAAAGAGGACCGAGATCTTGACATTTCACGTTGCCGCAGTATGTACACAGCAGCCGGGAGCGTTTGCTTTCGGTCGGATTAAATGATCGAGGGGAGGAATTTGAGCACCCTTCCTTGTCCTTTCTTTCTCACTCTGTTAAAATACAGCTCCACCCTGACGCTCTTGCACAGCCCAAACTAAACTAACCTGAGCTGACAGATAGTGCAGAATGTTGAGGGGTGAAAGCATTCCTGTACTATCCTCCCCCTCCCAGTTTAAGACCCGTTTCGCCGCCCTTCCCTCCCTCCATTTGTGCAGTGGCCAGGCAATACCAAATCTAAAGGCCATTCCTAAGTTTTACCCTACAGGCTTTAATTCTTTCACTCCATCTACAAAAGGCAAGGCTGGTGTACTACTGCAGCATTAGAGCACACTATAGCAAACAAAGAAGTTGCCTGCAGTGGGCAAAGGGGGCTAAGAGACCCTGGCGAGCACAAGAATTTGACTCAAGAACGGCGTACCCCCAGCTTTCCATCCCCGGTCTCCTCCCCAACTTCTCCGCAAATACTGACTACAGTCTGTCAAAGCCAAATGTCCAGAATAATCTAAGAACAGTGTGCATAGATGGATGTCTAAACAAGTGTGGTGGGGATATCAGGTTTGTTTGGTCTGCAATCACATCAAGTAGACAGCTGCTAAAAGTATGTGACATTTCAAAGGGGTCATGAAAGGTGTCCGTCCCATGTAGTTGGTCACCAGGTGCCAAAGCATATAGGTCTTAAAGAGCTCAAGACAACTATCTTTCGATCTCACAGCTAAATCCTGCCCTACACCAAGGGTTCACAAACCTGTTGACAAGCAAGGTGGTTTTGTTCAGAAAATAGCCACAGCGCCCTTCCCTTTTTTCCATTTTGTCCAAGAGGAAGCGCCAATTAATCAGTGGGCAGTCGCTGGCCGGATATAAACAACAATTTTATGAATGGACTCTTGGTATTTTCCCTCCGCCTCCTCTTGCTGACTTTCAAACACAATGAGCATTCTCTTGGAGCTCATATTTCTTGCGTAAATCTCTATTTAAAGGCTGCTAGGAAAACAAGTGTCCATTGACGAGCCCTGGCCCTGACTTCTGGGATGGTTTTTGCAGATGAGCAGGAGTGGAACCAGTAGGATGGCCCATTTACTTTCAATGTGGGAGAAGTATAAAGACTAATGATGGAGCATTATGCAAGCGGAAGCGGGGTTATCGCACAGGAAAAGAATGTATCGCCTCAAAAACGCGTAGGATTCCCTACCCTTTGTGAAAATCGAGTGACCGAAGTTATTCCACCCCAGTAGTTGATGATACGTTTTCATATTGTGCGGCGTTAGCTTGGTATGCTTTTAATCTAGTCTAGATTGATAACAGGCCTGTGCTTTGAACAGTGCTAGGATGATATTTCTTCATTATCTCTGTACTCTCCAACAGTGGTGTTTCATGACAGAGCAGTTCAATTTCCTCCTCAGCGCTGAAGCGAGCTGCCCCAGATAATCAGTTTTTACCAGACAGAGCGGGGTACCTGCCACACGTCTGTGAGTGCTATCTCGCTTCGTTATCTCTCTCGCTCTGGCTCTCTGCCTCTTTCCTCTTGGTAACAGAGTAGTCCACCCCCATTCTTTGCTTCTCAGAGGAAAGAGGACACCGTCAGCACAGAGACAAAGCCAGACATGCTGTGGCTGCTGGAGCATGACTACCAGGGCCTGAAAGAACAAGCCTAGTTCTTCCTCCCCCTCTCTAACATCTTCACTTTTCTTATCCTTGAACCCTTGTCTTGGACCTTCTGAAGCCTTCTAAAAACACTGCCTCGAAAATGAATCTTGAAACTCTTGGCTAGGTCTTAGATACTACTGGTTACAGTAGACGCTCTAGGAAATGCATCCCTGTATAATTTCTGGCAAATGCAATGAAACTTACCAGGAGGCTTGCACATGCGGATCTGGCTCTGGCACTGCACCAGTGGGTGGAGGGTGGGCTGGGTCTCAGAGGGCACTGTGGTAGGCAGGCCGCTTAGTCCGGGGATGTGGGGAGGTGAAGGCGGTGGCGACGGCGTTGGCGAGCTGGGGCTGTTGCACTGGGTCTGGTACCGGAGCTGCGTGAGCGACGGTGGCATGCCCTGGTAATGCCGGGTGGCACTTAAAAGGTCATTCAAGATTTGAAGGATGGTGCCTATGTCTCGCCTAGGACGTCCGGTGCTGTCCTGACAGTTGGGATGCAAAGTGCCTTAGGAAAGAAAAAAAAAAACAATACAGAAATTAGAGATAGCCATTATAGATAAAACTGTCGTATGCTGAGCCTATCAAATATTAGACTTTTTGAGAAGTTGTACCTGAAAATGTCCCAGAAAAGACTCCAGGAGCATGATTGACAAAACTTTCAATGATAGCGCCTGGTTTGCGGGATCGCGAGGGAGTGTTACAGTTGCCAGATGTCTTTGCTGGGCAGTTGGCTTGTGCAAGACATGGGCCAGTGGTCAACTGCAAGTACAATTTGCACATCTTACTAATCTAATTGGTAAATGTACTTTATCATCATTATCATACAAAATTACTGAATTAGACAATGTAGGACAAACAGTGACTTACCTCTGGACAGGTAGCTGCAGGGCTAGGGCTGCTCGGAGAGGTGGGACAGGCTGAAGATGGCTGTTGGGAGTGAAGAAAACTTCCAGGGAGTTGAGAGGGGTGCGGTGGTGGGCTACAGTGCCCTGAGGCTGAGGTGGGGTACATGGGAGGAACGGATGGGATAGAGGGAGAAGGTGGGAAGGCCGCTGGGTTAGATGGGAGCGTTGTGTTTGGATGATGAGGATGTGGGTGCGGGTGATGTGGGTGAGGGTTGTGTGAAACCCTTGCCATCCCAGAAGCAGAGCCTGAAGCTGCATGAGACTGTCCTGTCGTGCCCTCTGAACTCCCACGTGATATGAGATGCCGATGCTGTAACTGTGGGCCGCCCGAGTGCTGTGCTGCCAACTGCAGTTGGACAAACATCATATGATCGCCTACTCGCAGAGCCAGGGTTAAAGGAGACCGGCCAGACAGGAAGTCACTGACCTGTGAACAGGAAATGAAGAGGGGGTGGCTTTAGTAATTCCCTTTGCACTGTTCTAAACTGGAAAAAAATTTGGCAACATGACTGAATGCCTTTTTATGAATAAGCAGAAGTATACAAAAGGCACACATACACAAAACACTCTACCATTCAGCACACCCACGAAACACTAACTTCTGTCTGGCCCCAGGCCTGAAAAATCAGCCATAGAAACAGGATGCAGACCCACTCGCCACACAGGCACATAATAGCTAATTGTTTGAAAGGCTGGACCGGAAAGGCTTGCCCATTTTAAGAGTACCCAGAATGGAAGTTGAGCCAAGGGGCTCTCCGACCCCTGGAAAACAAGTCGAGAAATACAGAATGCTTGTCTTGACTTTGCTCTCCAAACAACCTCTTCCTTGTTCGATTTCAACCCTGAGACTTTCTTTGTTGCATCTGCCACATTCCGAAGATGTTCTAACTTCATGCAGTGTGACTCTAATGCACAAGCACAGAAGAATCAAATGTATCAGAAAAAAAAAGCAATGAAAGCCATGAAGATTCCCTCAGCAGATCTATTCAGCGTCTGAGTGTGCTTGTGTTGGCTGACCTGTTGTTAACCTTTTGAATCGCTGGGGCCTACCCTCCGTAGTTTTTTTTTCCTCTAGCTCTTTTGCTGATCTGTTTTTCCATCAAGCCACCACTCTCGCAGTTGAGTGACCTTTACTATTCTGTGCATTTACCTGACAGACCTAAAGAGCCAAACACAGACACCCTTTTCTATCTTCATGGAGTTTAAAAAAAAAAAAACTGATATGTATGACTAAGTGTTAATAAAAATACACTGAATACTCAAAATTGATGGTAACCCCTATTTAAAGGTCAACTGTGAAATTGGTGGCTCACCACAGAGTGAGGGTGGATCCCATCCCTGAATGACAGCTGTCTTTCAAGTTGATTTGCATCTAAAGCACAATTCAGATTCCAACAATAGGTCCCTGTAATTACTCGGCTACCATTAGCATATAGCGGAGTAACTCTGTAATAGGATAAAGGCTTTGAATATCTGAAGCAAGGAGGGCATTGAACATCCAAGCACTAATAATTAAAATTATTTGGGCCTGCAAATCGTCAAGTAAAGTGTGCCAGACCCCACATTAGCCTTGCAGATCAGTCATCATCAAAACCAAGCATCTCACTGACTCACTCAAAGCCCAGACTCATCCCACATAATGAGAGAGTGCGCGAACCCCCACAAACCAGTAAAAGTGCCTCTGAAAGGCGAGGACGTGGTCTGCAGAGACATTCCCCACAGCAGCCGTCAATTTGAGTCACACAGACCTTTGTCAATACATTGGCCAGCCCACACTCTTCTGCTGCAATAACCAAATGACCACAAAGACAAAGACGCAGCGGGTTTACGGATCTGCAGTCTTCACTTACACAGCATCTAAGGAATGTGTGTGCAAGTATACATTGTACAAGGTTTCTGTGGTGTTTAAGAGTTCTTGACTTGACTGGAACAACAAAGATATATTAACAAACCATTTTGGAGAGTCTTGGTGCTTGTGGAAGAAACCTCATATTTAGTCACCCTCAGAAAACGGCCTATGATCAAGAGTTTCAGAAGACTTGTGGCCAGAAATTCCACACTTCACCTAGCACAGCAATATAGAATCTGTCAGGTGTCAACATCACCTAAAACGGATATGGTACTCAAAAGAGACCGAAAGTGTACGTTTGCACAGGTCTCTTTGTTCTTAAGGCCACTGACTCTCTCTCTCATCAAGACACACAGATCAAGTTCTATAACAGAGCGCTCTTGACACTGGCTTGGAAATTCTTTTGAAGCCAGAAGCCTACCTGGATCCGCCCTTTCTTCACTCTCTACATGAAAAACGAATAAACTAAAGGTCATATTCTTTACAAAACAGCCCCACATGGAATGTGCAGCCACTGAAAGTTTCCTGCAGAACTGGAATAGCAATAATTCAACATTTTACACATCCCTTTTTATTTATACAACATTTAGGATAATATGCTATCAATAAGAGGCATAGAGGTATAAAGGTATAAAGTGTCCATTCTGTCTATTCATTTGCAAATTTCACTCAAGAATCAATGCAAAAAATGCTGGAAATCTGCAGATTTTGTTTGGGCAACAGATACATATATGGCAACAAAGTTACCATGTTGAAGAATTGTATACTTGGCAAAGCCAACATTGGTTCACCTGCAACTA
The DNA here is from genome assembly GCF_022985175.1 of Labeo rohita. Classification (NCBI taxonomy): domain Eukaryota; kingdom Metazoa; phylum Chordata; class Actinopteri; order Cypriniformes; family Cyprinidae; genus Labeo; species Labeo rohita. Next base: position 30,748,527 of record NC_066890.1, on the reverse strand, counting down.
GTGCTACTATTCCTTTATCTTTACACTTCGTCCATTTTGATTTGTTGGGGAGGCATTTTGCTCTGCAGTGGGCTGCAGTTGCTATGCAGTGAAGAGCGAGTGAAGGAGAGAGAAAGAAAACATGATAAGGGGAGACAGGGGAGGAGGGCTGGGGGAGAAACCTTGTAGCGAGAGAGAGGGTGGAGGGGTGTGAGGATGCCAGTAGATGCTGATGAAATATTCAGTGAGAGTACGCCTCTGGCTCCTTCCGTTTTTTTTTCCCTCCCTTCCAACTCTATAGCTGACAGTTTTATTTATTGGGGTCCCTGCGGTTCAAGGAACTCATTTGCAGGCGGTTTCTTCTGTAACACTGGAGATGCGGGGCAGGGGCTTGGAACAGCACCAGGCTGACGTTCATCCACAGCCTGAAGACACCCATCTATGAGGGGTCAAGTAAGAAAACAGGTTCTTTTGATACCAAGCATGACTAAAAGACTAGGGGTCACCTATCAAAGGCCTCAGCAAACACGGAAAGTTCAAAACCAGCTTATTAACCCTCACCATCGACTGGTGGGTTTTGATCGCACCAGGGGGCTATCAATATGGTCCTCACAAAGGGGCAAAAAGGGTGTGGATGCAATAACAAGCTCCTTTACAATAATCAATCACTTGCATCTTTCTTCCAACCCTGAAGAGAAGACTACCTTCAAAGATCTCACTCGAGGGGTTTGACCTACTCAAGGTCTACAAGAGATTGAATGTTGAGGATTCAGTGGGTAAAGACTAAATTCGATCAGTCAGAACTTGTAAGGAGCCTCTTTCCGTCATGACTGTTGACTAAAACCGAATAATAATTCCAAACCTATATGACTTCTTTCTTCTTCCGTGGAGAACTAAGGAAGCTTTTTTTCCATACAATGAAGATCAATGGAGTCCAAACTTTTTTTGTTTTCCACAGAATAAAAGAAGGTCATACAGATTCAGAAGGACATAAGGCATATTTTTGCTCCTGCCGTGTCCACTTTTCCTCATTCTCTGAGCTCCGGGTGACCATCAAAGATATGCCCCGTGAAAGTGCAACACCTTTTTCCTCAGATGACTGAACAGATTAGTCTGGGTAGGCGAGAGACTGAGTCAAAACAGACGTGTCGCACTTGCAGCCAACAGGATTCAAAATATCTACAACCATGGGACTCAGCATTAATTAATGACTTAAAAAACATGTCGCGAAATGTCACAGAATAAAGAAACACTAAGAAGGACAAGTAAAAGGAACGGTGCTAAAAAAAGAAATAGCTCAGTACAGAAGAGGAGTTTGACCCTAATTAAAAAAAGCTGGTGGCTTGGTTATCGGCTAATGAGAAGTTCTCCATAGCACCCCTCCCTTCTTCCTTTTCAGTTCAGTCACGAAACCGAGCACTTCAATCACAAAGGCGGATGGGAAACAGGAACAGTCACGAATCCGAGTGATTGCCCATGTCAACATAGTCCCTCTTGGATCGGGAGTGCTCTCCGTGCAAACACACAGGCATGGGCCTGATCGCTGATCAGGGAAGCGCAAACCGATCTCTCCTCCCATGAGCCAGCTGTTCACACAACACGCCAACACCCGCGTTTTCTATTTCAAATATTTGTCATATCAAAAAAATTCACTGTAGATGTGGCACAGAAGCCATCGGCATCCTGTGGAGCCTTGCCACTCAGCATGACGTTTGATCTCACAGCTTCTATTTTCGTCCTCAATCTATACCTGGGTATCTGACTCATCACTGTCCTTCCTGGTAATCACATACACTTCAGACCCTCGTCAAGGGTGACGTCACTATGGCCATCTCTCAGATTTAGTTACTCTCCTTCCCTTGCTCCCTCTGGGAAGGGGGTTGGGTGGGTGGAAATGACAAGGGGGTGACTGAGAGGTGACTCGCTCTATATTGTTAGATCCCATTATTTGCATCTGTCCATTTCCAGACACAATGACAGGCGTCCCGGCCCCATTCTAAAGTGGGTAGGTGGGTGTCTGGAGGGTGGAGAGTTATGACAGGAAAACATCTCTAGCGTGTAGCACTGAGACTGGGGGAAATGCACTCGCTTGTGGAAACAAACCGCTATGTTATCCCCCCAAGGACAAAGCGAGCAATCTACCTGCCTTTAGAGGCGGGTTAGCACAGAAACCGCTAATTAACAAACTCTGTCGCCTGAAGAATCAGACACCAGTCATTATTCCTACTTGATGGGCAGAGTTACCAGCAACAAAGCGCTGTTTGAATGCAAAAGTGGCGTTTTAATGTTTAGCTGATCTATCAAGTGGAGTGCAGAAACTGGGCTATATTTTCCCTTGGATCTTAGAAACTCCTTGATGTCATTTCATTCTTCCTCTTTAACGGCGGAGAGGGTAAAACTGGAGACTATGGAGAGACACGCGAAACCACAGCAGCTTTAAATTATAGGCCAGAAAAAGCTGTTAGGCCAGAGTAACAAGGGGAAAAATGCCATTCCAATAATTGCAAGCCTTCCCTTTCCATAAAACAGTCTGGTTACGAGGAGTCTGAGATAGATCTTTCCCTATAAGCAAGCGCCATAGCTCTTGGAATTCTGCTATGTCCATGTGACCCTGGACCACAAAACCAGTCATAAGGGTCAATTTTTTGAAATTGAGATTCATACATCTGAAAGTCGAATGAATAGGCTTTCCACTGATGTGTGGTTTGTTATGATATGACAATATTTGGCTGAGATACAACTATTTGAAAATCTAGAATCTGAGGGTGCAAAAAAATTTAAATATTGAGAGAATTGCCTTTAAAGTTGTCCAAATGAAGTTCTTAGCAATGCATATTACTAATCAAAAATTAAGTTTTGATATATTTACAATAGGAATTTTACAAAATATCATCATGGAACATGATCTTTACTTAATATCCTAATGTTTTTTTGGCATAAAAGAAAAATTTGGCTATTGCTTCATGCTACTCAAGACTGCTTTTATGGTCCAGGGTCACATATGTGGTTGTTTGCAGTAACTACAAATCCAACATAATTTAGTCCTACATGGCTAGGTATCATTGAGCGGAGATCACTTATTACAGTCACCGTGGCTGCACGATTGTGTTGACTAACTTCAATTCTGAAAGAGCGATATGTCTCACATTTGACAGTGTTACTGACTCAGTTCATGTCTGTAACCATGAAGCTACAAAAAGGACACAATGATGACTAAAAATGCTGATTTCTAAAAAGGGGTCGTTTCATAAGCGACCAGATGACACAGTTAGCTGCCTACAAATAGTACATTAGATCAGAGAAAAAGCACAAGTAATGTTTGCACGGTACCGCAAGAGGTTTTTTGATGAGAAAGGCCGAAAGCTATTCTACAGCAAAAGGAGACACTGCCGCTGCCGGGAGAAGGTGTATTGAACGATAAGAGCGGTGCACTCCCCTGTCTACCCTTCCCCCTCGTACGCACACAACCACACTCCTCTGTCGTCATTACAGATAGGCGCTTTCCTCTCCTACACAAATGCACACCCATATCACTCGCACACAAACAGAATAACTCAGGATTTCCCAAAATATCAGCGAGAAGATACAGTGAAGATATGTGGCGGACAAATTTGTGCACATACTAAATATTTTGGTCAATATCCAGCAACTGATTCAATGTCAACTGCTATTTAACAACGTAAACCATAAGTTAAATAAGTGAAAATAAATAATACTAAAGGTTTAGTTAGCTGGAAATAAAAATACAAATTAAAAAGCAGCATAAGTTGGAGAAGTTTCTTTCATATTAAAGGTGGTGTGTCTCAATGAAGTGGCTTCTAGGTGGGGTTTGCCTCAGCTCACAGATGTTGCCTGGAAACTGGAAGGTGCTTCTTAAAATATGCGTTGTAAGTGTGTGGAGGTCTTCAAGTTAAAAGCTTAGGAGGGCATCATCTGTATCCCATTACCCTGTGTGTCAGTGCACCATCTTGCCAAGTAGAGAGTTCAAAACATACAAATGATCCTTTAAAAAAAGAGCCAACTGCGGGTGTTCACTCCTGCCCTGGCAATTAGGTTAAGTGTACGCGCAACTGTCCAATGTAATGGGCCGCTGTGTAATTCAAACATCTACTGGGATGACCTTATTAGAGTGAAACCTTACCTGTGTTTCCGTCAAGCTCTCCAGCGCCTGCATTACTGACTGCTCAGGTCTTGATGCTTGAGACTTTGAGGAGAAAGATATGACGGGGTAAATATGTGTGACAAAAAGAGCTGGCAAAGTACAAGACATATAATGTAGCTCATGCTATTTTTACCATTAGGCCTGCTTCAACTGTTGGAACCAGCGTTAACTTGCTCCCATCCGTTATTCCCAAATCTTGAAGTTTTCCTGAACTCAGACGTCTAGAAAAAAACAAGGCGATATTAGACTTCCAAAACAGATCCGTTAATGACTTACTTTCTGAAGAATATTGCAACAGATTTTGTCTGAAACAACATTGGACCCCATTGAATTTCATTGTATGGATAAAAAACACGGAGACATTTTCCAAAATATCTTTTTTTCATTCCATAGGAAATAGTCTTAGAGGTTTGGAATGACATGGGAGTAAAAGATTAAAGAATCATCTTTTTGGGTGAACTCTCTCATTACTTACACACAATAAAATAATATTTTGATCTAGTTATGATGTGCATCTGTAGCCTATACCAGCAGACTAAAAACCACAGAGGGTGTCGTACAACATGTAAATCAGCATGTCTATTTGAAAAACACCCCCGCATAAATCCCATTCTTTCAAATACAGAGTCTAAGTGTATTTTTAACCACCAAATCTCTTAAAAATATCCGTCCTAGTGGCATAAATGTGTACACATGTGTTCAGGCTAAATGTCACCACCTCCTGCCGAACAAAGGGACTGAGCACTTGGCCTGGAGGCAGCTAAACCAAACAGAAGAGATTAAGCGACTCTCTTCGTTTTAAAAGGATGATGTAATTTGGTGGTGATTACTAGTGAGGGCTTTTCAATCGGCCCAATTCAAAGCACAAACAATGCAACTGTTAGGGTCATTTGCAAGCGACAAAAGAGCTTCTCTCTCACCTCCCGGTTCCACCACCCAAGTGCAATTGTTAGGCAATGTGCAAACTGCACTGAAACTAACATTGCCTCTTTTTCCCTTAACGTTCGCTCTAACACACAGCAGTGCGAGTGCGAGGAATGCTTTAGTCCTTAGCATCCAGTTTAAAATGACAATTACTAACGCCATGCATATTCTAATCAAGCAAAGCAACCAGTTTAATCAAGAGATTAGGAAATTCCATTTGTATGCACGCTCTACCATCAGTTGAGCCGTTGAATTGATACTGCTTGCATAATGTTTTGAACTACTAGTACAGTTTCAGGTGTGATGTAGGTTTCTGCACCTTGCACATGGCCTATATTAAACTGACTTCCACAGCACACTGTCAACAGCATAGATCACTTTCACTTCTCTATTCAAGAGGCTTGCAAAAATATCATTGTAGATATGCAATAAAAACATGAACCGGGGCTCCATGATGCAGGTGTCTATGGCAAGCCATTTTAAGCTCATTTTGTACTAGTAACTGACCACCTTTTTAGTCATAAATACTAGCTACAGTAGTGACTACTATCTATTCAGTTAATAAGCAACTGCTCATTTCTTGTATACAAGTCATTACTGTTTTGCTAATAGTCAGTAACTCAATATTAGTAACCAGAACAGTGGAACCGATAATAGTGACTTTAAATGGTTCAGAACTACTAAACAATCAGTACTGCTACCTAAAGAATAGTTAAACTGGACTAGATAATAGTAACTACTAGTCAGAAGCCATGAGACTTGCAGTTGGTTACTGGTAACAACAATAGCTACTTGTCAGATATTTGCAATTATGGAATAATTACAAGTAATCGTAATTATATCTTATAGTTAAATGAGAAATACACAAGTCACTACTGGAATAAGTATTAGTACTAGTAAAGAAGAAAAAAACTAATACCCGTTTAAACGAATAAATGTTAAAATGGCTTGCCATCGGAGGTGGCTAAAAATCTCCATTCGGAAGCCCAGCCAAGAACCCACCTTCTGACCTGCTCTTAACCGTTGTTAAAAATAACTAACCGTGCAGTCTAACAGTAACACATCAGACTACTACTCACGTTTCTTTGTGTAGCAGAGCGAGTCTTTCTTTGGGTACTTTCAGTCTTTGAGAGAGTCTTCGCTTTAGCCCTTCCACGGTCTCTTCTGCGGGAAGGGAGAGCTCGAAGCGTGTGCCGGTGGTGGAGTGGATGTACAAATTCATGGGGGGCTCGCCGGAGACGCTCTCGCAGGACGGCGCAGCTCCGCGACTGCTGCAGCTCCGGGCGCTCGGATGCTGGTCCATTCGATAGCCTACGATAGAGGAGACAGGGTCGATGGAAGCGGACGGATAGGGCTGGATCTCTCAGTGGAAAGCTATCTGTGAAAGCTCTTGGAAAATATTCCCAATGATTATTCCCGTTTGGTGATCGATCCTGCGGTGATCCTAATAGTAATTAATTCTATCTTTCCGATAGCGCATTAAAATGCATATTCTGTAACTGTAGTCCTTTGTCGTTGACAGTGTACTGCAAAACCAGCGCGACCTTTTTTTTTTTTTTTTTTTTTTTTTTTTAAAGCGCAGCCCTCATCGCGAAGAGAAACTCCAGTGAAACACGCATAATAATGCCCGTTGTTTCACCGTATCTCGCTTCCACTGTGCTGCTACGGTTACACCCACAAAAGCACTGCCCAATCACAAGAAGCGCATGTAAAGACGTCATATGTGTAGCCAATAGGGGGATGTGCTGCTCACCCACGTGGAGCCCAAACCACGCCTCCTTTCTCTCCCCCACATCGCTTTCCTCATTGAGGACAAATCCAATCTGAGTGGGCGAGGAGCTCCAGTCCTGGAGTTCCAGCCCACTCGTACCAATTCCACACCATTCATGAGACAAACTGTCAAAGTAACAAAAGTCACCCAATATAACCTTGAATGTTTAAATAGCAACAACTAAACGCAGTGTTTACAAAATAATAACAACCAAGAAGTGTGTTAGGTTGCATAATTGTTGCCAACTGTGTCGCCTTCCACAACCCAAATTGTTTAAGCGATTTTTGTGACATTATTTTTTCAGTTTCTGAAACAAACGTTGCTTACAATTTAGATAGCAGTTAACTTTTAAACGTATCTATGTAGTTGTAGTAGTAAAAGTAGTAATACTGTTTCTGGGAATGGTGATACTTGCTATAAATACATTTATACGTTATTCATAGTATAAATTAAAATTGTATTCAATGCTGTCAAACGATTAATCGCAGTTAACTCCATCCAAAATATAAGTTTTTGTTTACATAATATATATGTGTGTACTGTGTATATTTATTATGTATATACGCACACATGCATGGATATATATCTAACATTTTTCTTAAATGTTACATTTGTTTATATATAATACATATACACACTATTTTCAAAATATACTGTATGTGTGTCTCTTTATATACACAATAAATAAACAGCACACACACACATTGTTAAAAAAAAAAAACTTTTGGATGCTATTAATTACGATTAATCGTTTGACAGCACTTTACGTATAATTCAGTACTGAGAAAAGTAACATTTAAACGTCTTTTGGTATTCTTTAGGATGAGTAAGAGGCACAGTTAAATGTTTAAAGCAATAATGCCCAATCTTTCCAAGCTAAAATGCATTGTTATACAATTGCTAGAGGACAGAACAGTCGCCCTAATTGAAGAATCATCCATATGCAAATCTATAATTACACACGCATGTTCTAAGAGCCTGTAATCTTTCTACGTGTGCAGCTTACGTTTAAAAGCATGTATTACGGTTATCATTATCTCTATTCAAATAGTCCCCCATAAAAGACAGTATGCTCTTAAGGAAACGTTGCGTCCCAGTCATACAGTATAATAAGCATCGCTTGGGGCGATACACAAATTGACACTTACGTCACTCACTATCACGATCTCGTGCCAAATGTGCTGTAAGCTACAGTCTGCAAACGTCTGCAAATGGTAGGCCAGCTCTGATACAGCACCTTATCTGTATAATAAAACCTAAATTGCTGATAAAAAAAAATCTTGGGTTTTGGGTTATACAGCAGATCTGCTTTGTGAAATGCAAAAAAAATGCTACGCCAGAATTTACAACTCATTCACGTGGTGCGTGAGCACAACCATCACTGACTTGAACCTGTGTAAAAAAATCTATCCATCAATCTGTAATTCGCTGTAGAGTGAATACAACGAAATACTTGAGCGCCAACCAGTGGTCAAAGGAGGTACTGGCAACACCAAGTATGAGGAGGCATATATACATGGAGCAGGTCATTAATGTTTTAACCTTTTTTTTTTTGTATGAGCAAGAAATAAACATCAAGTGGAAGCTAAGGAGGTTAACATTTTTTTGTGCTACTTATAAGAAAAGTTTACACAAAACTGAATATTTTGTCATTTAACATCCTCATGTTCCAAACCTGTTTGACTTTCTTTCCTCAGTAAAGAACAAAAGGAGACTAGACACTGTTTTAAGACTTTCAGTCACTGTTTTAAGGAAAAAGCTGCAATTGCATGGAAACCATGGCTGTCAGTTCCTAATATTTTCCTTATGAGGTGTGGAAAGAAAGTGACACAAAACATGAGGATTCATAAAATGACAATGTTTAAATTTTGAGCTAAATTCCTTTCCAAGTTCAGTCAGTCCCAAATCAATGTTACTCAAGTCAAATTAAAAAGTAAAAAACAGACACATTAGTGCAAAACTCAGACAGCAGCCCAGCTGCTGCACAAAAAGTTCACCATCCTTATTAAAAGTATAATTTTAGCACTCACCAATTATTGTGGCGAAAACCTCAAAGTTTCGCGACAATGTCTCAGAATCCTCCACAAGGTTGCCTAGTTTTGGCATGTATAGAGAAAATTTTAATGTAGTTCAGATTTGTCCACAAAAAAAGTCCACTAAGATGTGGCAACAGCAGCCGGTATGCTTGTTTAAATGAATCAGCCGTCCCAGTGCAGACGCCGGTTTAAATCCCAAGACTATTCCAGTGCTCCTGCTATCCGAAACTACACCGTGTGACAGCACTCGAGCGTTGGAGTTGAAGTATAACACCTCTTTACAAAGCTGCTCACAGAATGGGTGTAGACTTCGCTTCTTGCGATGTCAGCATGTGATTTAAGGTGGAGGGCATAAATCACATGCTTTATTTCATTCTGGATGGACATTTTAAAATACCGTATGCATTTCCAACTGTAGTTTCACTCAGATGAAATCCAAGATTTCAAACAAGGTTTATCTGGTTAAAAAAACGCATGTTTTGCGAAACTCTTACGTTGCGGGCCACCTTAAAAGATGTTAACGTGGAGAAGCCTTTGATTTAGGAGGGGCGTAACTATGTCCTGACGTCATACAGAAGTAACTGGGCAACCAGTCAAGGAAAACACATTGCTTGGATACGAGAGAAGTCGACGGTAAACAACAAACTTACGTGGAATTCTAATCTCAGGAAGTTTGTGACGCCACTTCGGTATAGTAGCAGAGATGTTTAAAATGAAAACTAATGACGAAACACTTCAATATTTTAAAGCTATGAAGTATTCGTGTTATATAAGCACGTATTTTGAGCAAAACAGCAGTTTAAGGTGGTAAACTCCACCCTAGGGCAAAACTAGTATATAGGACAACTATATTTTCCTTTAAGTACATTCATAACATCTTAAAATGCTACATATCTTCCCATTAACATTTAGTTTAACACCTTCCCTCATCACCTTTTCAAAGCGGTGATGCGGGAAGGTGGAGGCCGCAAACCTGAAACTGATACAAATTGTAGATGAATAATAAAGTCTTTGTACAGTGCTTCTAATAAGCTGACACGATGTAAGACGGTTTAGCTGCTTTCCCACCCTAAAGGGAATTAGGTTGAAGAGGTTTTTTGCTCTTGCCAATTAAACAGCATTCACTGAATCAATTAGCCTTATTCATCCAAGAACGTCTTTTAATGGAAAGGGTGGATGTGAAGGATTTGAAGTGTCACGTACAATGAGTGTCTTTATGCGTATTCAAATGTGTGAGACATGTGTGGGACATATGTGGGCGTCTGTGCATGTGTGGGTGAGCAGCATTCCAAACTATCAAAGTCACTCCCGTTCCCGTTTTCATGTTTGAGAAATTTTCAACAGTCTGTATCCGTCAGCCCCTTTCCGATTGTTGTTTACCCCCATTCCTTTGTTGAAACATAGGGGGAAGCATTAGGACACGCCTGTCAACGTGTAGGGCCGTGGCTCATAGGTCTGTCAACAGGAAGTGGAAATAAATAACTACTGTGGGAATACAGAAATTACACAGGAATCATTTACACCTCCACCTAATTCACGTGAAAAGCGACAAGCTAGAAGACGACACTTTGCAGGTGTGTTTACTCCTACAGAGTGTGGGCGATTTTTGACTACCATTCAAAAATTTGGGATGGGTAAGTTTATTAAGTGTTTTTAAAAGTCTTTAATGCTGCATTTGTTTGATTGATAATACAGTTTATACAGTTTATATTACAGTAATAATATAAAATGACTGTTTCCTGCTTTAGTATAATTTAATATAACATACTAACCGGAATCAGATATTTCACATAAGAGACCTTTACATATAGCCCAGAAGAAAAATGAACAGTTGAATTATTAAAAATGACCCTGATTCTTACTTTGTTTTTACCTGAATGATCCACAGCTGTGCTTTTTTGTTTAGTGGTAGTTGTTCATGAGTCCCTCGTTTGTCCTGAACAGTTAAACTGCCCGCTGTTCTTCAGAAAAATCCTTCAGGTCCCACAAATTCTTTAGTTTTTCAGCATTTTTGTGTTTTTGAACCCTTTCCAACAATGACTGTTTGATTTTCAGATCCATCTTTTCACACTGAGGACAACTGAGGGACTCATATGGAACTATTACAGAAGCTTCAAATGCTCACGGATGCTAAAGAGGGAAAAATGAGGCATTGCGAGCCGGGGGTGAAAACTTTTGAACAGAATGAAGATGTTTGCATTTTTCTTATTTTGCCTAAATATCATATTTTTTCATTTAGTACTGCCCTTAAGAAGCTATGGAAGATGTTTCCCAGAAGAAAAAATAAGTTCAATTTACCTTGATTTCAAAATCAGAAAGTTTTTACCCCCCGGCTCTTAATGCATCGTGTTTCCCTCTGAAGCATCAGTGAGCTTTGAATGTTTTATAATAGTTGCATATGAGTCTCTCAGTTGTCCTCATTGTGAAAAGATGGATTTCAAAATCATACAGTAATTGTTGGAAAGCATTCAAATACACAAAAATGCTGAAAAACCAAAGAATTTTTGGGACCTGAAGCATTTTTCTGAAGAAAAGTGGACAGATTAACTGTTCAGGACAAACAAGAGACTCATGAACAACTATTACTAAACAAAAAAACACAGCTGTGGATGATTCAGTTAACAACACATTATTACGAATCAACCGTATGTAAACTTCTGAACACTTTTGTTTTTTCATAAATTCAACTATTATTTTTTCTTGTGGACTATATGTAAATGTCTTTTGTGTGATTCATTTAGGTCAGTACTTCATAAAAAAATAACAAGCATTTAGTACAATCCCTCTTATTTTGGTAAAATAATTAATATTTTGCAGATTCTGCAAGGTATATGTAAACTTTTGACTTCAATTGTAAATTTTCAGCAGCCATTACTCCAGTCTTCAGTGTCACATGATTCTTCAGAAATCATTGTAATATGCTGATTTGCTGCTCAAGAAACATTTCTTGTAATCAAAATAAATAAATTGACATAAAGAAAATTGAAATACCTTTATATACGACCACTGCCTACAACAAAATTATAGTAATATTATTACCTCAGTCAATCTTCGGAGGTAATTTTCCATTACTGTCAGAGTTGATTACAGAGACGCAAGATGACGGCAGTTGTGTTTGCATGAAAGAAGTGAAAGAAGCGATACTTGTAAAGTTTGTGTAAAGTCCCGCAGAATCAATCACAAACACACGCCCTGACCCTTTTTTAATTAGCGTACAAGAGTCCCGTACAAGGGGCTTGTTAAAATAATGAAAATACAACTCCAGTCTCCTCAAGATCCTGAAAAAGTCATTTGGTTCCTCAGTTTGCTAAGAGAATCTTTCAATTAAATTGTGTCAATCGTGACATCAGACTCCCTTTTTTATAGCATCCCATAACTAACTAAAACACATAACTAAAACTTATTTAAAAAAATGAAGACTTGAACTTAAGTCAGCATGATAAAAACTACATTAAATGACAAAAAACCCTTTAGAAAAAATCATTTGAAGTATAATTTAATTATTTTGTTTGTCTCATGTCCCATTAGATTCCATGGAGAGGGCAGGGTTCATGACCTATACTGGGTCCAGCCACCTGGGGGTGATCGAAACGTTTTTGCTTCATGCTAGAGACGTTTCTGCTTTCGGCACTGAAACCATGCCCACTCATGGGAAAGCTGTCCACTGTCTCAACTGCTAAATACAAAAAAAATTAAATGAGGAGACCAAGCTGTTTTGTAAAGGCATAGCTAGCAAACTATAGGCTGTAGTAACGAACGGTAACGACAGCAACTTGTGATTGGGCAGGCAAACAACTGATGCTAATGCGCTTTAATTATTATAGTGTTAGGGGATGGCCCATACTCAGTGGGACAAGATTGTCTTACTACTGGGAGATGAGAGGATCTTTATTATACTACTATTGTAGAAAGCGTAATGGTCAATTTGGATCACATGTGCCTTAATAGCCAATCATATTACAGCCTTAACATCACTGAATTTCAGTCAGATTTGTGCAAAAATTCAGTCACCTATTACGGATACCATAGGAATGAATGGGAAGTGCACAAAGTCAGTTACTTCTCTTAAAAAAACAAATTTTTTTCAGTGTATACTCTAAAAACAGTTCTATCCAAAAGTATTGTTTAATGTAAAACACACTGAAGATTAGCCGAACGGCCCGCCCAAACATTCCTGAACACAAAAATGGTGAAAAACTACATAGTACTACATAGTTCACTTCAATCCATTTCTAACCTTCATAATGTGTTTAGAAATTCTCTGAATTGCCTTTACACTGGGGCAAACGCTGGGCAAACGATCTACATGATGCAAATAACAGCTTTCTCATTATTTAAAGTGGTTAGTCCTCAGCTAATCATGAGCCCACTAATGCAGGCATTCTAGATATATAACCACAATATTGCATCTTTTGTTCCAGGCCTTAGCTTTGCAGGCATATCGCATTTGTATAGTCTTGCATAAGTAGCCACCTGCAGCGCTTAGTGCTTGACGACATTATAAATGAGAAAGTTCACCTAAGCACTTCTTTATGGAAACCGAGAGCGAGCACAACAGAATTCACCCAAGACATCAGCCAAATTCCAAAGCAAATTAAGTGTGTATTGCTTGTTATTAATACACATTTCATTTGATCTTCTACAAGACATCACATGATGAATTAAGACAAGACGGAATTACAGGAGTGTCTTTGTTACCCTCATGTTCTACAAGGTTTATTTGTTCTCCGCAAACCCTCGTTATCCACCACCCACTCAGCGGCCCACACTCAAACACACATTCTCCCATGTACTCTCGATGTCCTGCAGGCTTAATCCTGGGTTGGCTCGGATTAGCAACTTCCCACGTTAGGCTAATTTAATCAGAACACAGCCTCTAGAGAGAAGCAATGCACGGGGGCTGCGTGGCACACTGACATTTCACCTGTATCCGCCGTTCGGCTGGTTGCGGTAATCTAATCATTGATATGGAAGGTTATTCTCGCCTTCTGATTCCATCTGTGACGTAGGAAGCTCGGTCATCTTGCGTCCAATCAGAGTTTAAAAATAGAAGCCTGCATTTCACAAGAATGCCATTATTTCCCGTCACTCTTTAAGCTGCAGTCCCCGCGACTGGCATTTCTTGCTAATGTTCTTTACTGCTTACTTCCTTATTTCCCTGTACCGTTCAAGTTCAACACAGAGAGTTCAATTGTGTCTTCCCGGTAAAACATTTACATGTGGGCCAATGAGCTTGTTTACTTTTACAGCTTCCCACATTGTGGCCGAAGGAATCAGCTTATGACCTCTATGAAGTGTTCTTGGAAAAAGCTGGATTAATCTAAGTCTAAAACATTGCTGGTTTCCTAGACACAAGGTAATCCTGCTCCTAAACTAGAATGCTGTAGTGTACAATACGGTCCTTATGTTGCATAGTTAGTGACTCTAGAAGTCAACGCGATATCAAAAATGCTTGATAATTATTTCGCTTCAAGACTCGAAAGTTGGTCAAGTTTAGCATTAAAACAAGATGTATTTTTAAAAGTATCCTACCTAGTGCTTACATACTGGAAAAGTTTAAGTGTCAACATTCGTATATTGCTTGATTTCAAAGGAAATGTTATTTGTTCATGCAAATTAAGTCTTTTCTGTGCCTTTCAGTTCCTCATTAGTTGACAGTCAAACAGCTGCAAAGAATTTCTGAAGCAAAAATTTAACAATGCAAAACTGACAGAATACAGTATATTTAGCATGAAATTAAATATAACATAAGAAAAAAGTAATTTATCAGTAAAATCCAAAGAGATTTATATATAATACCTGGAGAAACCTATCTGTCTGCATTCCCAGTCATCTCAATGGCACCTGCTCGGCTGGTGTGGAGCCTCATAGAAGTATGCATACGAAATCTGGCGTCTTTGCTCATGAGCTCTTGTTTTTGCAGCCAGCCATGTGACTAATCACTCTAGTGCCACAGCAAAATGACGCACCACAATGCTGATTGGATGATGAATGTACACACTGTACAATCCCAAACTGTTTACTGGTGTTTAAAGTCCCAATATTTAATCGAGTGAAATTAAAACATTCCTTTGTACATCAGGCTGTCCTAGAACTGAGCAAGGTCCATATAAAATGAAAACAAAGGATTTTTTTTTTTTTTTTTTTTTTTTTTTATATTGTATTTGTTGTGTTTATGTTTGTGAATCGCGTTTGTAAAGTGTGCAACAAACATACTGTTATGCAAGAAAAATTTCAGAATTACAGTTTGACAATAAAGTATATCTATATCTATATATGTCTATATATCCAGTTGTGTTGTCAAATGCAGCAGATATAGAGAAATTAATAGTCAGTTTTACATTGCACATGGCTAAATCTTAATGGCCACCAATACAAACATATGGTGTAGTTACAGCATCTACCAGCAGGGGGTAATGGGCCATGCTAACCAGCAAAACCTTGCCCCCTAATTGCGTCAGACATTACTTGGTGATGCTTTACATCACAATTTGGTAATAATTCAAAATGAAGCATGAAACGTTATTTAACCCAAGGTTGAAATGATGTTAAGCATAGTGAGGAAAACCTTAAATGGTAGCTAACATCAGAGTATCTAATGTCTAGTGGGAGGGACGGCACACTAGTAATCATGCCTTTCCATTGAATCACGGAACAAACTCTCAACCTCTATATTTTATTTATTTAATAACTAAATGTTAAGAGGCGAACAGAGCCCATGTTTAGTCATGCCGGCATTTAGCAGTTCCGATTATTTGATATGTGCAGCCATTCTTGTTAATTTGGTCTATTTTTGTAGTCTTGTTAACCTATCTGGCACTAAGCACGAGGATGTGTTTACATGCAGTGAAAAGTTAATGTTATGCTAATGTTCCTGAGGACTTACATTTGACTTTTTAAGGTGCATTAGTTGGGTTACGTTTGTAGTGCATCAATATGCCGACAGTTCAATAGAAGATTTGTACAGTGATACTGCACACTGTCCATGAGGTGTTCTTACTTATATATCCTGATGCAAAACCACACCAGCAACCTTCTACTTATTACATGTAGAGGCTTCCCATAATCTGAGGCCTTGTGAATTCTAGGAGGTGATCTATTTGGGGGCTTGTCCTGGATTGAACCCAGTACCTTCTGCCCATGCAATACCTTATCAGAATTCAGTAACGGCTGAGATAAAATGCATTCTACACAACACCATGGTCGAACGGCTAAGATGCATTGACTAGTCAGTGATAAGTTACGTAGTCAATCATGACCCTCAAGTGTTCCCTAGTGCACGAGGGATCTTTTTGCTTCAAGTCACCCTAAAGTTGAAGCATTCAAGAGCTTATACTAGCTCGAGTTGATAAAGGCTCACATTCGCATGAGCGTTGACTTTCTGGAATGATGAGTTGGGAGTTTCTGGGAGCATTGCCTTAGAGAGATCGTCATAGCATAACTTGGTGAAAGGGCAACAAGGTGGTAAACAAAAATAAGGTCACTGACAAGCAGTCGTTTCGGCATATAAGGCTAGGCTATTCATTTGGATACTGCAAAACTGCTGTCATTACTTGTCGTCACCGTGTCCACCGTAAATGTAAGTGACCAATAGGCATCATTGTTTTCCATCGAGTGACTACAGTCAGTGCATTCCTGACCTCGCCTAACCGCCCAACCTTCCCCGCCCCACCACCAGCTGCTAATACCGGGCCAGCTGACAGAATAAGATCAATGCCTGGGCTCATGGTAATGTTTGATCTGCTGTCTGCCAGCACTGGAAGGCGTCACACATTTGCATGCGGGTGTGGGGCCTTGCGCCAGAGCCCGGGACTTGTCCGAAACAGCACAAGCATGTAAATGGAGCCAAGTCTACTTGGGTAGTGCTGGATGGAAACTAGCTTGATGGCATATTTTCCTAGTGCTTCAGCACAAGGACATGTGATTAGGAAACCAGCACAAGTCACTATATTGGGTAAGGACTCAAGCATAAATCTTGATCTACTAGGACTAGGAATTTACTAGCACTTTCAATTGAATGTGAAATTAACACAGATGAACAATCATGCCTCATGACCTGCATGTAAATTCCAAAGAAATGTTCTTATAGTATGGAAGCAGTTTAAGCTTGAAAACCCAAAATGCAAAAATGCGAAGCATATTTTTACTTTAGCTGGTAGCACAAGAGCAGGGGTGTCCAAACTCAGTTCTGGAGTGCCGGTGTCCTGAAGAGTTTAGCTCAAACTTACCTCAACACACCTGCCTGGAGGTTCTAGCGTGCCTAGTACAGGGTTTGCAAACGTCTGTCTCTGAGAGTTTAGCCCTGCCGAGTTTTGTTTCAAACCTAATCAAACAAACCTGAACAAGCTAAGTTCTGAAGGGTTACTAGGAAGTAGAGGTCTTCTCGGGTCCTAAAATCTGTACTCAACCCGAATCACTTCTTACCCAAACCGGACATGCTTTTAATACATTTTTTAAAAGAAAACCCAACCCGAGACAGAACCGATGAACTTAGACCTGAGTGAGACCCAGACGGCATTTAGGCTATTTTTAACCCCTCACTGGACCCGAACATAAACAGCATTGACGTGTGCATAGCCTGCAGCCCCGCAGTCAGTCTGGGATCATTTAAAAGAATTCGGATCTTATCAGGACCATTCAGGAAAAGCACTTTTTTTTTTAAATTACCAGATCCGAGGCTGCTAAATACTGAACTGAGGGGTGTCCGAGGGGCTTGTAGAAGCTAGGCTCTCAGGTCGGACCTCAGGTTTTCGGATCCAAGTGAAGACCTCTCCTTAGAAGCTGCTAATAAGTTTTTATTAGGGTTGGAGCTAAACTCTGCAGGACTGTGGCTCTTCAGGACCTAAGTTCACAACCCCTGGCCTGGTATGTAAGAGCTTGATTAGCTAGTTAAGGTGTGTTTAATTAGGGTTGGAGCTAAATTCTGCAGGGCAATGGCCCTCCAGGACCAAGTTTGGACACCAATGCAGGAGTTTAAGGGTGCATTCCTACAAGATGCATTCTTGTACCCAAGACAGTGTGCAACAGAATTGATCAGCATAAAGTGTATCAAAGGTTAAACGATATTTAACTTTTAAAACTAAGTGTAAGATACGATGCAATAACCAGTGCATGTTTCCGTACACCATTGGTGGAATGGGAATTCAGTTTATAGAAAATGACTTGGGGCCTGTGGGGGAGATTCACACAGAACATGACAGGTGCAGGGCTGCAAAAGATGTAAGATTAATGGTCAAACATCCATCTAGCGCAGGTTTTCTGTAGGAAAAACAATGAAAAAGCCGAGCAGTGGAATGCAAATAGGCATTCAATGTAAACAGCCCTTTATAATGCATTAAAGGCTATATTTTATCAGTCTGTGTGTCCTCTGGGAATCAAACTTAAGACCTAATTCTAATTCCGCCTCTAAAGCATTTACACGTAAGTGTAAAAAAAAGTTCTTAAATTGTTAATTATACAGTTCACCTGGAATGTTGCCCCTGCAGTCGTCTTGATATTTTGTGCACTCAATGCACTCCATGTTCTTGTCAATCAAGAGGTGCTGCTTTGAGAGTACACCGATTCATGTACAGACATGCGAGTTTATTTTTTTAGGGAAATAGTATGTCTATGTGATGCTGGGTTTTCCCCCAATTGGTTTTCCATGCAATTCTGCAGGGTTGATTCCGCTAATGTAATGCATTCTAAGGGGCAATGTTTTGCACTTTAGAGGAAAAATCAGAGCTGTTTTCCAGCTGGATAACTTACGTGGGAAAGAGTAATGGGGTGGAGAAGGAAAGTGTTTCTTGATTGGTAAGTTTAAGACTAGACACTTCTAGGTGACATGGAATCATACGCTGATAACTTTACAGGAAGTCTTTGGCTTGGGGAAGTTTAGGACGTTTTGTACAAATGTACATAGCAGTCAAGCATGGTTGTACTGAAGCCATGCTGTAGAGTTTGTGTACAGGGTTTCACTCTGTGAGAGACCCTATGCCCACGCCTCACCCTCGCTTTCCCAGTGAACTGATTTAACAACCTCACCCTTCTGGAATGTGACACTTTGCTCTGTGGAACGCAAGACCGCCACAAACATCACTGTTAGCCTGAGGGAGATACAAAGAGTTAGCACAACCTATCCTGTACTGCAGTAGTAACATGCTTTATTTGCAAGCAAAAATGAAAAAGCATGTCCTACCTTTCTGCCATGGTTCGTCAAGGACTATGTGTTTGTCCGAGCCAAGTAGGTCTATAATAACTGGAGAACATTAGCCGTTAACATTCCCATTCATCTCCATTGCTAAGCTTGGATCCTCGGAAGTAAATGCCTGGTAACTAATTTCTCTGGAAAGGTATACGCAGCCAGATGGTCTACTTACGACATTGGCTAGCAGGGGCTAACTGGTCAATGATAGCCAGACAGAAGAGACCAGGGGAGTCATTATTTTTGCTATTCTGTTTAGTACCACACACACACAAAAATACTAAAGAAGTATACTTAATATGACTGTTATGAAAGTGGGCGATGGTATCCTAAATGCCCATTTGTATAATTGATTACTTGAGATGTCAGTTCTTTATCATTAGCGCAAAGCTGACAAAGTTCAGCCAAAAGTTTTTAAGGTGTGTTGTGGATTTGCAGGTTTCTCTAGAATGCTTGCTCTATGTTCTATTTGTAGACACCTATGCATGTGTGGGTGAGAACGACAAAAAAGGATGTGGTGTAGGGTCTACATCGAGAAACAGCTCTTAAAGACTGACCTAAGACCGGCTGCTTTTCTCGGAACTCCAGCCTTAGTCAGTTCCAGTAACTGCAGAACTGGTCGCGGATCTGCGTCGGTCCGTATGATTGTGTAGGCGGGAGCGTCAGGCCTCCGCGCCCACTCCCAGCCTGCATGCAATATCTCGCAGCCACCTGAGAGTCTGAAGCTGTGCAGACTGCAAGCGAAACAAGGTCAGAGCTTCAAGCAGCTCTTTCCTACAACTGTCCGTCTTTCTACAAACATCTGAAGCATGATTGTTACACCTAGGCAAGTAGGTGTCCCCTACAACAGAGGTGTCCAATCCTTCTCTGGGAGCACCATTCCTGCAAAGTTCAGCTCAGGGGTGTCCAATCCTGCTCCTGGGAGGTCACCTTTTAGACATGTTTAGCTCCAGCCTCAACTAAACACACTTGAACCAGCTGGTCAATGTCTTTAAGAAACTTTCAGACAGGTGTGTTGAGGATAAATTCTCCAAGAACTTTGACCTCTGGGAGCAGGATTGGACTGCTTAGCTCCAACTTGCCTCAACACACCTGCCTGGACATTTCTAACATGCGTAGTAAGACCATGATTAGCTGGTTCAGGTGTTTAATTAGGGCTGGAGCTAAACTCTGCAGGACACCCACTGGCCTTCCAGGACCAAGTTTGGAGACCCCTAAGCTAGACCCTTAATTAAACACACCCGAAACTTGTAATCAAGTCTTCAGGGAGATGCATTGAAGCAGATTGGAGCTGAATTTCATGATGGTGGCAGAATTGAACAATCGTGTCGTAGCCACTTTATTTGCAATGCACAACTAAGTTTTTATTGTTGCATTAGACTTCTGATTCATTAGTCCATATAGGTACTATAAGTATAGGTAAAGAACCAGAAGTGCAATAAACAGTACTATTAGCTTTACAAACCAGATTATGGACACTAGTAGATCGTTTTATACCATTTTGGTATACCGTTCCTTCAAAAACTCTCTGGTGCTGTAAGCTAGGACATCTTGTTCCTAAAGTTGCATATTAGCATACAGAGGTTTATATAAAAAAAAAATATGATGAAGAGTTTGGCTAGGGCAGGACATATGACCTAAAACTGTCCTTTCTTAAGACTGCAGAATGGTAATTTGGACCATCCTGTAGAGGAAGTTTAAGAATAGAGGCTATACTCACACTCGAGATGTAGGAACAAAATATGGCAACAAAGGAAACATTGTGTGACATAAATAGAACCTTGTGGTTCCGTAACAAACCAAAGTAATCTTAAAATCTTATTTCAGTCTTCGCAAGAGAGATTTTTGACACCAACAGTATGTGGGAAAAGTAAAAATTAGCCTTATGTCTACATTTTGACTGGTGGCCCTAGATTTTCATGAAATTGTAAACTATTTGTAAGTTATTTAACACAAATACATAGTACGTTTTGCAGTGCAAGTAACAAATTAGACAAACTAGTTAGCTTTTTACACCAAAAGCAACTTTTCTTAGCAAAGAATGACTCCTTTCTTATTCACTGCCAATTCTGTACATGTCCTACTGGAGCAAGCTGCAGCATGTTGCCACGATAGACGTCTGACGTTCATAAAGATGCATGTGGTTTAGTCTCGTAAAACTCCAGTCGGCACATGCTTATAGCTCTGGAGCGGCCATGTAAAATTACCCTGTACTTAGGGAAATTCTAGACTTTTACACCACAATGTCCACCATCTGTAGGATGTTTCTTCTGGCAGCATAGACTAGCTATATTTCCATCTCTGTTGCTGGCTTGCGAGTGCCTTAAGCCAATTGTTTACCAGTTTTGGGGATGTAGAAAATGCACACGAAGGCAACTTGAGTAGGCTGACAATTAGCATAACGGCTAATAATAAAAATAGTACACTCTGTACAAAAATAGTGACATTGACTGAACAATAAAGAAGGGTTGATTCGCTCCAGTTTCTTTGGCAGACAGCTCAGAGATCATTTAGGTTTAAACAGTACCATACTGCCCCCTTTCTCTCATGAACAATAGTGTAAATACCATCAAACCAATTCATAGCACAAATACAGCTTAAATTAATTTTGTGAGAACATTAAAGTGACACAGTGTGTTATTTCAAATAAATTTATTGTTAATTTCATCCACTGTACAAAGCAAGCAGTTAAGTCTTGCGGTTTCTGACTTCACTGGGGTGGGGAACAGACAAAGCCGGAGACCTTTTCACACCGACAGATTATCCTACTGAGAAACAAAATGAGAAACTGGTATAAACTGCCATAAGTACATTCATATGCAACATTAATTAGACTGTATTTAAAGGGATAGTTCACCCAAAAATGAAAATTCTGTCATTAATTACTCACCCTCATGTCGTTCCAAACCTGTAAGACGATCATTCATCTTCAGAACACAAATTAAGATATTTTTGACGAAATCCGAAAGCCACGTTCAAGGCACAGAAATGTATTAACAACGTCATATCTTCATAAGGTTTCCGTATCTTCATAAAATTACGGTTGAACCACTGATGTCAACATGAACTATTTTGTCGATGTTCTTGGTACCTTCTTGGACCTTGTCCGTGGTAGGACCCTTTCTGTCTATGCAGGGTCAGAGAGCTCTTGGTTTTCAAAAATGTCTTAATTTGTGTTCAGGTGGTGAACGTGTCTTATGGGAACGACATGAGGGTGACAGAATTTAAATTTTTGGGTGAACAAACCCCGATCCTGGATACGTTTAAAATGTGCACATACCAACACAAATCATTTACTCCAATGCTTTGACGATCGCCTCGTTTGCCTCTATGCTGATCAGAACCTCCGCCCGGGCTGCTTCATCTGAAACGCCCCCCAGTTCCGACTGGGCTTTCTCGAGGTTCGCTTTCGCCGCCTGTACAAAAGACATGGCACTCCTGACATTTGGTTCACATTTACTGTAATCTCGACACTGATGTATCGGGCGCCGATTCAATCTATAACAGCTGACATTATAAAAGGTGCCATCAATTGGAACAAGTGTCGTACGGATCCGAGAACTTCAATATCTTGAAGCGCCTTATAAGTGAGAAAACTCATCTTTGCCTTAAAAATCAATGCCACTGCTACTTGAGCCACATTCTAGACCAGGCTCGGCCGTTTTCTCAACAGTGTGAGCAAATAAACGTGGCCTCTTTCCTGTGAAGGACATTTGTCACAGTGGCGATTACACAGTGTAAAGGCCAAACATTGCTGGGAGTTAAAGGTCTCTCAGTGGGGATTTGACACATCTGCACCACTTCAACGGTGACTGACCTTTCCTTCCTTATTAACCAGCGAGGCCCCCGAGCACAGCTATCTCTAGGAAGAATAAAAAAGCGGCCTATTTATGTGGACTGAACCCGAAAGTGCTCTTTATTCCGTGTCGGAAAAAGGGCATGTCTGAGAACATCCCCTTTGGAATGAGCTCATTTTCGGTGTGTCATTTTGAACGTTCGACTCGTTCTGAGAAAGCGGTGACTAACAGAAAACAAAGACTGTTGTATTTCTATTTAATGACGTTGTGT
Organism: Labeo rohita; assembly: GCF_022985175.1. Lineage (NCBI taxonomy): Eukaryota > Metazoa > Chordata > Actinopteri > Cypriniformes > Cyprinidae > Labeo > Labeo rohita. The sequence goes on along the minus strand of NC_066890.1, from coordinate 30,725,404 downwards.
GGAGAATAAACAGCATGAATACAATAAAAGGGTGGCTTGATATAGTTTCAAATGCTAGATTTAAATCATAATCCTATAAAAGAGTGTCTACAGCAACAAAGGACAGACAATAGGGCGTTTCCGAAAGAGTTCTTTGAACTTTCAAATATGGCACGACTGCAGATTTAGCCTCATTAATCAACCTTCTATTATAATCCCAACAGTCTTTGTTTTCAGAAAAATGACGAAAACCCAAAACACCCGTCCATTTCATTTATGACATGGCACTCGTAACTCATTTTTCTTTTATAATGTGACATTTCTGAGTGAATTCAAAAAAAAAAAAAAAAAAAACTTCAGAAACGGATTGGACTGTGAAAAGTGAAGAACCGAGCTATGCTTGAATGGATTTTCCAATTATTCTTTGTGTTGAGATAAGACTCACTGCGAGGTCCAGGCTGTCCAGAGGAACGGCCTCCTCCGCCAGCAGCTGCACTGAAGAGTCGGCATTGACGGTGACTGATCCGCTGCTCACTGCAAAACACAAAGCTCAAGCATGGATGGGAGTTCACGGGGTACGCCGTATTATTCGTCGATGCTTGAAGATGCTCTCATTTGTAGGACAAGCCTGACCCCTTCTGGATGAATTTCTCAAAGCAAATTAATGTCTAATAAAGGAAGCAGTATTTGACTAAAATGAACAATTGTGAGTGTTTATGGTGGATCACATTTAAATCGGCTTAATTCACCACAGGAAATCATGTTACAAATCTGAATCACTCTCTTTAAAGTGTGCAAATGAGGATTGAAACAACCTACAAGTCTTTTTATTTCTCCATGCAAGTATTTCTATAATTAACATGTATTATATTTTATCCTTTTCACAGCACGCCTTCCAAATTATATAATGTTAACTAATCAGGTCAGGTATTACCAGTCAGACTGGATTTAAATTAAATAAAGGTTAATGTAGAAAGTTATGAAAATTTCCAAAGCTATAATTACATAAATATGTGCTTTTTAGCTCATTTTAAATATGTCAAAGTTTCAGAACAGGTCAAGTCATATAAAAATAAGATACACATTTAAACAGTAAATAATTAACAATCATGAACTAATAATGGACTAATAAAACGTAACACTTCGATAGATAAAATCTACATAAAGTGATACCTACCCTTTGCTCCATGGTTGTTAAAAATGATAAAGACTACTGGAACTATTTTTCACCTAAAGGAATAAATTAATAACCACCATAAATTCGCTTAATGAATAACTACACTATGCATTATCCTGAAGGAATAATAATCGTAAACTACCCATAACACTGAAATTATCCTCATGGAAAGTCACTGGTTGATTGGCGTTTTTAGGGCCCTATGATTTCCGTGATGCGGAAAAAGCAGACAGAGTCATGAAATCCAGTCATAAAAAATTTGGATGAATTAATCAAAAGTAGGTTACACATTACACTTAATTCAAATCACAATATGGACTAGTATCTTTAAATATTAAGCAAAAAGACTATTTAAATTATGTGTCTCTGTGTGCTACTGTGATTTCAGTACCTGCTGTCTCGCCAAATGAGGACATAAATACATGACATAACGTTTCCAGAACTGCTCTGAAGTTTATTCCTCAGCATTTTACGGTTTCTTCTGAGAGAGATTAGTGTCATATCATACACACAGAAATATAAAGGTATTAACAGCAACCCGTTAAAATAAAAGTTTGGTTTAACTCAAAGACATATATTACTATTGTTTGTAGGGCTGTCAACGATTAATCGCGATCAATTGCATACAAAATAAAAGTTTAAGTTTGCCTAATATATGTGTGTGTACTGTGTATAATTATTATGTATATATAAATACAAACACATTCATGTATATATTTAAGAAATATTTACAAGCATATGTATTTATTATAATTTTTATATAATTTATATTATATATAAATAAAATCATTTTGTATATTAATAACATATTTCTCATATATATACACACATTAATTTGTGTGTATTTATATATACATGATAATAACACACAGTACACACACATATATTAGGCAAACTTAAACTTTTATTTTGTATGCAATTAATGGCAATTAATCGTTGACAGGCCTAATTGTTTGGTAGAAAGTATGTGATACCACTACTACTATTACTACTAAAATTGTTAAAACTTGATTTTATTACAGAATAATCACATATTAGTTCTTTCATGTTTTAATTTTAATAGTAACTCTGTTTGCCAAAAAATAAAGTTTGTTTAATTTTAATTAAACATTGATTAAAAGAAATTAAATTAGTATTTTATGCCTTTATTAGATAACCAGAAAACTTGAAATACTGTAAAAAATAAACCTTACTAAATTAAGTTTTGAGTTGTAATTAGACATGCTTAAACAGAATTTGGTAACAATAAAAGAGAAGGTGAGGGAAAAAAAAAAAAATTCTTAGGGCCCTAAACATGTATTTTTTGTTAAACTTTAAATAAACTGATGTTAAGTTGTATACGTTTCACAATGTTAATTAATTAGACTGGCTTTTTAATTAATAAAATGTAATTTAATCATTAAAAAAAGAGAGTCCAGAAAAATTTAAATGGAAAAAATGGAATCCAGAAAAAAAAAAATAAAGAAAAAATAAAATGATTTCATAGGGCCCTAGGCCAACTTTCTTGACTATTTTTATGGTGAGTATGTATAATTTTATTTTATTTTATTTTTTGCTTTGACTCAAATCCTGCAATCCTTTCTTTTTTTATTATTATTTTCTGAAATCCCTATGAATTTCAAACATAGAAGTAAGTTTCTGCCACTGAATAAAAAAATTTAAAAAAGGTAATTGCAACTTTTCATTTCACAAATCTGACTTTTTTCTCGTAATTCTGACATTCTTTCCTCACAATTGTTATATGAACTTGCAATTCTGAGCAATGAAGTCAGAAATACATGACATAAACTCACAATTCAGAACTGCAAGATATAGTCAAAATTCTGGCTTTTTTTTCTCAGAATTGTGAGTTTATATCTTGAAATTGTGACTTTATAATATGCAATTGAGAGTTATTCATTCAAAATTCTGAGATATAACCTTGCAATTCTGAGAACAGTCTTTTTTGCCTCTTAAAACTGGACTTTTCAATTTTGTAAAAAAAAAAAGGCAGAATTACAAAAAAAAAAATCAGAATTATGAGATATAATCTTGTAATTTTGAGGGAAAAAAGGCCAGAATTGAGAGAAACAAACTCGCATTTGCTAGAAAAATGACAGAATAGTGAGTTATCATCTCACAATTCTGACAGTATTTCTCACAATTGGAAGTTTATCACGCAGCAAAAAAAAAAAAAAAAAAAAACGTTAAAATTGTGACTTTACATCTCACAAAACTTGCAACTGAAAAAAAAAAAAAAAAAATCAGAATAGTGAGTTTATTTCTCACAATTCTGACTTCATAACTTGCAACTACAGGTTTATATCTCACAATTCTGAAATAAAATAAAATTGTGAGACATTTTTTTTTAATTCAGTGGTGGAAACAGGCTTCCATAGGAAACTAATGAAACCAGAGCCAGAAGAAGTGGGTGCCTATTATTGAGCATTATAATGTTTGGTAAAACAGCACTAGAGAGCTCACCGAAATACTTGGTAGAGGAACCATCGTCATTGAAGACGGTGACTACGCCAGGCCGGAGCACCTGCAGTGTGGGAACGTGGGCTGGGAGGATACCAAAGGCGCCTGTCAGTGTTGGGACATCAATCTGTTTTACATTAGCTTCCTTGAAGAACACCTGCAAGAGGCAGAACAAGCTTCAATGCACCAGATGCACAGTTCAATGGTAAATATGAAATCTTGCAATAAAACTCAAAAAGTTTTAACTCCACAACGGGACAACAATGCTTAAAGCATTAGCAATGACCACGGTGCCCTTGAACAAAACATTTAACCTCAGGTCACTCTAGGGCCTGAGTCTAGGGAGACAGTGACAGCGTACCTTGAAAAAATGATGAAAAACATTAAAAACCAAATTAAAATAAGAAAATAAAACTATAACAGTGACAGTAATCACAAGACCAGTTGTGTGTGATCAGTTGTGATACTAAATAAAGATGTTAAAAAACATTTTATGATATTTTAAGATTACTTTTAAAACATGTAAATAAGAAAAAAGCTGAAGGTGTAGAAATTAACCAATGCTTACAGAAAAATGCAAAATAAAAAAAGGTCCAAAAATGTAAAATGTGGGGGCACAAAAATTGCAATATGCAATTTCGTCAATTTATTTAATATCTAACATTTTATATTTTATGCCCATCTGGAGATGGGTTTAATAAAGCACAGTACCAAAAAGTACAGTTGTCAGATATGTTCTGTTTGATTTCTTTAATATTTATGCATAATTTACATGCATTATTTACTCTGAAATTTCTGTACTAATCACATGCTTTTTTAGCAAAAAAAATAATTATATTAAATAAAAACAACATAAATTATTAACTATACAAATAATAATGATAATTTAAAAAAAAAAAAAAAAAAACTTTAAACATGTGCAGGTTTTGCATGAGTGTGAACAAAAATTCAGTGCAGTTTAATACTGTAGATGCTGTGTTACAGCTGCTTACCCAAACACTATAACACTAATATAACAATATTATCAGTGATGTAAATTTCATGGTGAGGGTTAAAACGTCAAACAATAAGAAACACATTTCATAAGCCGTCCTAAGACATGTAAAAATCTGATCTACACCCTAATGTGTCAAAAAAACAAGTCAAGGTGATCGGTAGCAATGCTAACAGCCTGCTAAAGTCATTCAAACTTGAGTCCATGATTTGCAAGACAAAAAACTAACGTTAAGTGTTTTATATATTTACGGTGTAAACATTTTACAACGTTACACTAAATGCATTAAGTTCAACTGCAAAATTATTAATGTATACCACAGTATTTTTATATATTGACAAGTTTAGCCTCAAAAGTAGCACGCATAGCATGCACGCGCACAAACAAATTAAACTGCAGCTAGACTAAAGAGTAAATATCCATGACAACCTGAACGTACATCGGGATGTTTACAACTTATAACGTTAAAAATAATGGTAGCCGGTGTCCATGCTTAGCACTAGCGTGTTAGCAGACCGTGTGTAGGCCCGAGCCCGGAGCGTCAGTAACGTTACCTGTGTCGGCGATGCGAAAGTGAAGGACATTTGAGCGGAGGGAGCGTCGGCATAACAGCGGACGTGTCTCAGCGCGGGAACCGCGCGACGAAAGAGAAACCTCGCTGCCATCATTTTTACCACGGAGAAGCGACCCGACCTTTACAACACGATAATGCACAAGCCTCGGCTTCCCTGTCCACACAGGCAGTCAGTCAGACAGTGCGCGGCTGATAGGACAAGGGCACGAGCAACCTTTCCCGTCAGGCCTTGCGAGGACTGTGGGGCTGATGGGACTTGTAGTTTTTTTTTGTGTGTGTGTGTGTGTGTGTGTGTGTGTGTGTGTACTTGTTTTTGCTACATTGTGGGGACCAAATGTCCCCACAAGGATAGTAAAACCTGAAATTTTTGACATTGTGGGGACCGGCTTGAGGTCCCCATGGGTACAAAAGCTTGTAAATCATACAGAATGAGATTTTTTGAGAAAGTAAAAATGCAGAAGGTTTTCTGTAAGGGTTAGGTTTAGGGTAAGGGGATAGAAAATACAGTGTGGACAGTATACAAACCATTGCGCCTATGGAGAGTCCCCACAAAGATAATAAACCAGACGTGTGTGTGTGTGGTTTTTTTTAAGGGTATGATTTCTTCACACAATTACAGATTTGTCATGCCATTTATATATATAATTGTTTTAGCCTTATATCAGATTTAGACATTGAAATAAATATTTTATAAGTACATGAATTATTATTACACATTTGTAACCAGACCTATTATGATGGTTAAATAAGGAGGGAAATAAACACAAACCATTTTAACATTTATTGTGTGAAAATGACGAATTATTTTTAATTTTTTACGCGAAAGGGTATTATTTATTCACATAAACGTAAAACATTTTAACATTTATTATGTGAAAATGACGAACAATGTTTTATTTATTTATTTTTTACCTTTATATACATGAAAGGGTTATTTATTTATTTACTTATTTATTAAAAAAAAAAAAACATCTTTAGGAGAACATTAAACAGGATTAACAGAACAGCAATAAATAAATAAATAAATAAATAAATACAGCAAGCAAGCCTTTGCATTTTTAGATTTGTTTTAGCCTTATCCCAGATTTGGATAACACATTAAAATAAACATTAAAATATGAATTATCATTACACGTTCGAAATTATTATGGTGGTTAAACAAGCATGAAAATAAACCATTTTAACATTTATTGTGTGGAAAAAAAAAAAAAACTGTAATTGAAGGGTATTATTTATTTACATAATTATTAAAAGTTTTTCAACATTTGTCATGCATTTTTTTTATTTGTTTTAGCCTTTTCCCATATTTAGATTTAACATAAAAATAAGCATTTTTAGTACATGTTTGAAACTATTATGATGATTAAACAAGGAGAGAAATAAACATAAACTAATTGGGTTTTATTTATTATTATTATTATTTATTTGTTTATATTTTGATGATTATTTTTTGCCTTGATACACCCAAAGGGTTTTTTTTTTGTTGTTTGTTTGTTTGTTTTTTTCCCAACGATGCTGTACAAATATCTTTAGGAGAACATAAAAGACAATTAACAGTAATTTAAAAAGGTAATACTAGTGTCTATTCATTTAGTATAGAAAAACTGCAAAACTAAAGAAGTGCAACTTTTTAAACAGTTACCAGTGTTATTTTATTATCATTGAGATACAATTTTAGTTTTTATTAATATTTTGAATTAGTTTTGGTTTTTATATTTACATTTCTGCTTTTATTTTCATTTTTATTGTTTTTTTAAATAATTTTTCTTATTGTTTTTATAATTGTATACATTTTTATTAATGCAAAATTTATATTTCACTTTAAGTCATTTTAGTAAATCAACTTAAACTTGGCAACTAGCTAAAAATAAAATGAATTTAAGGATTTTTCTATAATTTTTGATCAGTCAGAATGTATTTTATTTGAAGAGACAATTTTTTTTTTTTTCTCAATATAGTTCAAGTACTCTTTTAGTATTTATGAGACTATTATTTAGCACAATCATTACTAGAAACTTTTTTTAAATCTTACAATTGTTTTCTTATGTCACATTAAATGACCATTCAGAATAGCTACTCTATAGTTATAATTTAAATATTACCAGTACAATTAAAAATGTTAATTGCCAAGAGTATTTCAAAATAGTAATAATAGTATCTATTCATTTAGTAGGAAAACTGCAAAACTGAAGAATTGTAACTTTTTAAACAGTTACCAGTGTTAATTTATTATTACTGAGATACAATTTTGTTTTTTATTAATATTTGAATTAATGTTTATATATATATATATATATATATATATATATTCTTTCATTTTAATTTTTAATTTCATTTTAATTTTTTTTATTTAATTTTTTGTACTTTTGATTAATTTTCTTTTCAGTTTTAGTAATTTTAGTAAATCAACTTAAACTTGACAATTAACTAAAATAAATTAAAAATCTAAAAAATATATTTGAAAGCTTTTTCTATCATTTTTGATTAGTCAGAATGTATTTTATTTCAAGATACAAGTGTTTGTTTGTTTGTTTTAAGATTTCAGTTTTAGTTAACTATTTATTTATTTATTTAAAAAAAAATGAAAATGATACTGTACAAACGTCTTTAGGAGAACATTAAACAGGATTAACAGTACAGCAATAAATAAATAAATAAATACAGCAAGCAAGCCTTTGCATTTTTAGATTTGTTTTAGCCTTATCCCAGATTTGGATAACACATTAAAATAAACATTAAAATATGAATTATTATTACACGTTCAAGATTATTATGATGGTTAAACAAGCATGAAAATAAACCATTTTAACATTTATTGTGTGAAAAAAAAACTGTATTCAAAGGGTATTATTTATTTACATAATTATTAAAAGTTTTTCAACATTTGTCATGCATTTTTATATTTGTTTAGCCTTTTCCCATATTATAAAAAGATAACATTTTTATTATATGTTTGAAACTATTATGATGATTAAACAAGGAGAGAAATAAACATAAACCAGCTGGTGTTTATTTATTATTATTATTATTTGTTTATTTTTTAAAGATTATTTTTGCCTTGATACACCCAAAAGGTTTTTTTTTCAACGATACTGTACAAATATCTTTAGGAGAACATGAAAGACAATTAACAGAACAGCAAAAAAAATATATAAATAAATAAAAAAACACAAATAAATAAATAAAATAAAACGAGCAAGCCTCATCATTTTATATAGATTCATTTTTAGTCATATCTCAGATTTAGAGTACGCATTAAAATAAACATTAAAATAAACATTAAAATATTCATTATCATTAAACATTTGAAATTTATTTTAAAAAAATATTAAACAAGGAGGGAAATAAATGTAAACCACTGGAACATTTATTGTGTGAAAATGTTGAATTATTTATTACATTTTTAATGCAAAGACTATTTTTTTATTAACATAATTATTACATTTTTTAACATTTGTCTTGGCATTTTTATATTTGTTTTAGCCTTGTCACAGATTTAGATCAAATATTAAAATACATTTTAATATTTATAGTGTAAAATGTTTTATTTATTTATTTATTATTCATTCATTCATTCATTCATGTATTTATTTATTTATTCACCTTTATATACACCAAAGTTTATTATTATTATTATTATTATTATTGTTGTTGTTGTTGTTGTTGTTGTTCAAGAAACAAAAAAGATACTGTACAAATATCTTTAGGAGAATATTAAAGAGCATCAACAGAACAGCAATAAATAAATATTATATAACACAAATATGAGTATAATAAGTGTAATAAATATAACTATAATTTACAAAAGTGGTCATAAAAATCATTTAATGAATGGAAACATAAGCAGAGGAAATAACAGAACAAAAAAAAACAGGATATATTGATGTCTATCAGCTTTTCGCAGTTACTGATGTCATTCCCACTACAACAAAGTTTTTCAACAAAGTTAGTGCACTTGTCAGTGAAGAGTGTTTACGACCAAATATGAGAAAGTGTGGGGGAAAAAAAGGCATGCATGATATGCATGCATGTTCCTCGGTGGACATTTCACGATTTTTAACTGTTGCTCATAAGCCATTAAATAGCTTATAAAAGCTATTGGGGCACGTTGTCACAAAAAGTCAGTGTGTGCAGTGAACTGTATTTTTTATATTTTTATTTTAGTCTGTTTCAAAAATAAACTTGCTGATGTAAATACTGAAAAAAAAAAAAAAAAAAAAAAAAGACTATCAGGGTGTAATGGAGGCTAAGACCAGGAGGGGGCGCTCAGTAAATATCAATTCAACATTCATGGCACGACTGGAATTGATTCTCATATTGTTTCTACTTCAGAGTGAGCATCAGTGTGGAACTGAATAATAATTCACCTCAGTATTATTGCTTTCTTTTAATCACCATAATCCATACGCTAACCCAAACTGCAGCGAGCCCAGACCGCATGGGGATGCCCGTTACTGAGGATTTTGCACTGACTGAAATGGGGGATTACCTCATTTCCATAACATCAGGAGAGGATGAGGGCGTGATAGACACCTCACTTTGACGTCACGGTCTGCGCTTCTCACTGGGCGATGGGAGAGTGGGTGTGTTTAACGGGGGACTTCATTCATAAATACAAAAAGATTTAAAAGCCCAAATTAAAGAGAAGACCAGGGTATCGTTCGCGACCGTTTTGTCTCATGGACCACGTGAATTATAGTTAGGTGAGTTTTGTCGGCTTGCCATTCACGCTGCTGTTGTTTCCGTCAAGAGCGTCTTAGAATGACATCGAGCTTTATTATTGGAAATGATGGTAGTCTGAAATGCGGAGAGCATCTGTTTGGAAAACAGACATGGATTATCTTTTGTTTAAAACGGCTGTCGATTAGAAATAGTAGCCTGAACATTGCTGGTTTGGGAATGAGATTTAAATTCATCTGTATGGGTCTGTATCGCCTGTCTGTTGATGCTCACATCGCTATTATGGCAAGCGGTTTAAACATTTATTCATTTATACTAACTAGTATCGATTTTTATATCACCAATACTCTTTAATTACTAGTGAGTAGTTCGATACGGACTAATCTGTCATTAGTAACTATTCATTTAATTCTAATGTTAACTCAGTTATCTCAGTATAGCAGTTATCCCGGTACAGCTAAGTACTCATTTATTACTGTTTATCGCAATCATTAGTAGAAATATATCTTTTAATCTCACAAGTTCATTGATTTTCTTACATGTCATATTATGAACATGCAGAATAGCTGATTTACAGTTTATTTAAATCTTACCAGTACAATTAAAATATGTTAATTGATAACAGTAATTAAAAAAGGTAATACTAGTGTCTATTCATTTAGTATAGAAAAACTGCAAAACTGAAGAAGTGTAACTTTTTAAACAGTTACCAGTGTTATTTTTTTATTATTGACATTTTAGAATTTTATTACTATTTTGAATTCGGTTTGGTTTTTATATTTTCTGCTTTTAAATTTCACTTTTATTGTTTTTTGAATCATTTTTCTTATTGTTTATATTTATATAAATAAATATTTGTATATATTTATATTATACTTTTATTTATATTATACTTTATATTATACATATTATACGTTTTTATTAATGCAAAAATTTCATTTCACCTTTAGTCATTTTAGTAAATCAACTTAAACTTGGCAACTACCTAAAAATAAAATGAATTTAAGGATTTTTCTATAATTTTTGATCAGTCAGAATGTATTTTATTTGAAGATACAAGTGTTTTTTTTTTCTCAGTATAGTACAAGTACTATGAGACTATTATCACAATCATTACTAGAAATATTTTTTTAATCTTGCAATTGTTTTTCTTACGTCACATTAAATGAACATTCAGAATAGCTACTCTATAGTTATAATTTAAATATTACCAGTACAATTAAAAATGTTAATTGCCAACAGTATTTCAAAATAGTAATAATAGTATCTATTCATTTAGTAGGAAAACTGCAAAAATACAGAATTGTAACTTTTTAAACAGTTACCAGTGTTAATCTATTATTACTGAGATACAATTTTGTTTTTTATTAATATTTGAATTAATGTTTTTAATATATATATATTCTTTCTTTCATTTTAATTTTTAGTTAAAGTTTTGAATTTTTTTTTGTACACTTTTGATTAATTTTCATTTCAGTTTTAGTCATTTTAGTAAATCAACTTAAACTTGGCAATTAGCTAAAAATAAATAAAAAATTAAAAAAAGATTTGAAAGATTTTTCTATCATTTTTGATCAGTCAGAATGTATTTTATTTCAAGATACAAGTGTTTGTTTGTTTGTTTTAAGATTTCAGTTTTTTGTTAACTATAAAATCCCCAGTAGTTACAAGTAACTAAAATAAATACTTTAGTAAAAATGTAATAAATACCAGGAGTTTTGAGTAATTGTCTGAATTAATTATATATTTGAACAAAAGAATGACATTTTTCCAACTGAAATAAAATGAAATTTGTTACCAGTAGAAATAAAGTATTCTTCATCATTGTTGAAATAACTAGAACTTAATGGATAATGAGTCTGAAAAAAAGATAATTGTTGGTTTTGTATTACTAACTAGTAATTACACAAGAGGATGCCAGTTTGTTTTAGGTTCAAATGTAAATTATGTTTTAAAAATTACATAAAAAATCTATAAAAAGTGCTTATGGAGAGATTTTTGTATGTGATACACCTCCGCAGTGTCTGGCAGGCATGAAAAGAGCATATGTTGCATAATGTTCACGATAGCTGAACTGTTGGTTGTCAGAGACTGTAAAATACGTAATTCAGGTAACCTAAAATGGAATAACACAAACTAACTAGTTTTATTTAAGTCAAACTATAACCGAATCAACCTGACTACTTAAGCTACACCGACCAAATAAATCACAAGTGAATTGAAAGTGACAAAGTAATTAAAAAGGAAATCTGGCAACTCCATTAAATCTGAAAGAACAGTCCGGAACGGTTCAAATGAGTCTCTGTTGATTTATTTTAATAACTGTACCTAATAACGCAGTACTTTAGACGTCTCTGCGAACACTACAGCAGCATTATGCATCCAAGACACAAAAAAATGAGCTTAAATGATCACTAAAGACCCTGAGATGGAGAAAGAGAGAGAGAAGCTATGAAAACAGGTAGGTGGGCAGAAGCTGGATGAGTATGCAGCAAGAGCTGAAAGCTTTGCAGTCCGAGCCTTCAAACACGCTGCTATCTCTGCATCCCTTGCACGCAAATGCACGCTGCCTTCAGATAATGGGAGAAAAGGCAGCGTCGCAGCATTAAAGAAACGAGGACTGCTTGGGAGGTGAGTGCAGGAGTGAGAGAGAGGGGGTTTTTGCGGTTTATGCAGAGAGCTGTGGCGTTTATGGTATTGAGGGGAGCGTATGCTGCCGGGCCTCAGCCACCGGATGAAAGAGGAAATGAAAAAGGATTTTTGGGGGGAAAGGGTGACATTTTGTCACAGGATTGCGTAAGTGTGTGTTTGCATGTACAAGAGTTACATTCAAACATATTGGGGAACAATATTTTTGCACAAAAGCTGCATATTTCGCAATCATTCAAAGGAAACTGCTCAAGGATGCATTTGTTTTATGTTCCTTGTGAATTCAAATCCTTCTTTAGTGCCATAACCGGCTTCAAAGCAGCTGCCTGACTTCCTGTAATGTCTTCCTCAGGGGGGACACTCTCTCTGGCTTGGACCATGAGCAATGAGTCTGCCATATGGACAAACCAGAACAGAACTTACCCCACCGTAAGTACATGTGCCTCTCCTTCCTGTGCTGGTTACTTTCATTACGCCCATTCCCTCTCTTTTGCAGCGCTATCTCCAGACATGCCAATTGAAAATATCCTGTTCTGCGTCCCTCGTAATTGGATCCACCGCAAGATCTAAGCAAATTAGCCCTTGCGAGAGAACTCCGAGTTAGACCGAATCCATCGCGCCGTCAGACGATGTGATAGAGCATCACAACCCAGAGTTACTGTCAGGAACTTCAATTACCGGCATAAGCAGCATCATTAGATTAGATTAGAATAGAGACGTTTATTACAGAATAGCGACTAATTCCAGGATGTTATGTGATTCTGAGCTTTGTAAATAGATAGTTTACCACAAAATGTATTATTTTTTCACCATCATGTAGTTCTAAACCATCATGTAGTTTGGCTTAAAAAGAGAACCTTTGAAGAATGTCCTAGCTGCTCGTTTCCATGCAATTACAACAATTGGGAATGAACCATAAAAAACGCTGATGAAAAAGCATCATAAAATTATCATAAACGTGGTCAGTATGACTCATGCGCTACACTCTAAAAACTGCTGGGTTAAAAACAACCTAACGCTGGGTAAAATATGGACATACCCAGCGATTGGGTTGTTTTGACCCAGCGGTTGGGTTAAATGTTTAAATGTTTAACCCAACCTTTTGGGTAGTAACCCAACCGTTGGGTCAAAACAACCCAGTTGCTAGGTATGTCCATATTTTACCCAGCACTGGGTTGTATTTAACCCAGCAGTTTTTAGAGTGTGTATTTGAGTCTTCTGAACCCATATTGTAACTTAGTGAAAGAAAGTCATACAGGTTTGGAACAACATGAGGGTGAGGAAATGATGGCAGAATTAGAAACTAAAATGGCAAAAAACATTCTAAATTTCATTTAGCCAAAAACCTGTACTGAAAATAACCTCTTGATATTTCAGCCGAACAAATTTTAAGTACCACTCTAAGATAATTTTTGCAATATAATATACACAACTATGTTTTCAGAGGTGTATAAAGTCCTTACAAGATGCACCGTTATGTTTTTATTACCTTAGAATGAGCAAATACATGGAAATCGCTCTTTTGCGCTGCCATATTTCTACAATAGCCCTAAACAGACAAACTGCTTTACAGAATTTAGTGCATTATTAGGCAAAATTATAATTATTGGGTGAATTTTAAGCAGAAAACGAGATTTTTTTGCTTACCCCAATGGTAAGCAAAATAATCTTTTATTTGTTTCAAGCAAAAACTCACTTAATTTTGACTTGTTTTTTTTCTGAAAACAAGACAATCATTTTCGCTTGTCTAGAAAATCCTTCTTGATTTAAGAATTTTTAGATATTTTGGCTGGAAACGACAAAAAATCTAAGTAAGAAAAGCATTTTGCAGTGCAGATCATGCGAAATTTGAAAATTACTGGATTTCAACTTAATTCTAATTCTATATGTTCATTTTGATTTTTTTTAATAACCTGAAATAATGTTGTTGTCTTGAATAAAAGCAGTTAATTTAGATGTTGCATATTTTTAGATTTCCTAACAAAACATTTTGACATGATTGTATGGATTTCTTGAGTTTCAATATGTTTTTTGGAGATTAATGGTTCTTCAGATCAGCATATAATTCTGGGTTCCTTTTGTGCAAATCCGATTGAAATCCGATCATATTTAGATAGTCTGAACAAACTACATGAAATCCGATTTGTGCAAATCCGTTTCGAACTACAGTCATATGTGGTTTGGAATCCCATTTGAATCGCATTTCTGGAAATCCGTTTCAGTCTGAACGGTCAGATCGGATTTAGCGTAGCTTTATTTTGTTCTCACGCCACGTAAAACGTAAACATGAAAGACGTTTAGTAGAAAACATAACGTCTTTGGAGAAACAAGCTTGTGTTGTTGCGAACTTGAAGTCAAGCGAACTACTAGTAAACGCGCGCACCTCTTTGAGTTTCGAAACCAACCCTGGTGAAAAAAACAGCATATGCTGGTAGGTATGTTTTGATGCTGGTTTAAGCTGGTCCTTAGCTGGTTTATGCTGGTCATGTTGCTGGTCAAGGACCAGTTTAAACCAGCAAAGGACCAGCGTAAACTAGCTAAGGACCAGCATAAACCAGCAAAGGACCAGTTTAAACCAGCACCAAAGCATACCTAACCAGCATATGCTGTTTTTTTCACCAGGGTTAGCAAAATACTCCCCTCTGGAGTATATTTTTCTAGCTGACTAACGGTTTTATGGTCACCAAATGTTTTTTTCTGAGGTGACATTAGCTGTTTATATGCTGTTATACTAACGTCTTTCCGCGATTGAAACACTGATTGAGCGATTACATGAGACAGGATACGGATTTCGGTGAGCTGTACTCTTTCTTTTAACATATTTTCGGATGTTCATTCATTTATTTCGACCTGAAAAGTAGAGGAGACGATCAGTTCACGTGAAGCGCTGTACAGCGATCTGTCATTCCACATTAAACAGCACCAAAATGGCATTTATTGTTTGAATACTGTAATAAAATGGGCAGAATTTGAAATCTGAGACTTTGATTCATATCAAAAGTAACAAAGCATAAAGCTTATTGCAATTTCTTGGATGGGAGGCGCACTAAAATGTTAAGTTCATTAAGTTCAAATCGAGAAATCTATATTTTTTTTACCCAGCCTTACAAAACATCAATGAAAATATAAAACTCAGAATGTAAACTTTAAAGAGTGAAAGTTACTGTTTTGTGCATTTTGCTGTATATTCTGAAACCAAGTTAGCCTTACTACTTCTTAAGACCTTCACGATGATGCTACTGTCCATGAAAGAGTTTCCAGTTTCTCGATCGAGAACATCCTTTGCTCTTGCCAAGCTATAGGTTAATGGCAGACTTGGTGATAAATAGCTTCTTACCATTTATTGTTTAATGAAGGGAAATCAGTCTTGCAAACTCTTTCATTAACAAAGCAATAGACCTAATCTGAATAACTCTTTCCACATCTTCACCTGAACAATGGTTGGTGATTAGGATGTTCGGCTCCACCAATTGAAACACTGTATAATGTAAGAGTAATTGTAAGGTGTTTCATCTATGGCCCAAAGGCTCATTCAGGCCTTGTTCTTATGCTCTTATTTAGCATTCTTACCATTGAACGTCTCTTCATTTACATGAACGAAGATGACAATTAAGCAGGTGGCGGGGCGAGAGGTGTTGTATGCCTTTGTGCTTTGATGTCTTTCAGGAAGGAACCTTCTGTCTTTTCCATTCTTGTCTCTGAAAATCTCCGCCTTTAGATCTTTCTAAACTCGTCTTTGGCGTAGTGAACACTGTACTTAACATCTCAACTCAGACACAAAAGCCCCCACACCTGAAGGTCCTCTTCTCCAGAAAATTGGCTTTATGTAATATTACTTGAACAAAGGGCTTTTATGCAAAAAAATGTCTCTGGTTTATGTCTATGTCAGTAAAATGGTAGCACTTAAGGGTTTTTTTGGGTTTGAGGCCTGAAAAAGTTGAACAATGAAATTGGAGAAACCAGTATAATGTGAAAATTGAAGTCATGCGGATTTACTCGGAGAAGGAATTTCCATTGTGACTGGTTTGTTTCTTTCTCTGGTGTTTATGTAGGACGTCCCACTGTCATCAGGGACACAGAATGGCTATGTCCTCCTGCTGGTCCTCTTGTCCATCTTTGTCGGAGGGACGCTGGTCCTGCTCTCTGTCCTTCTGATTGTCTGTCGCCGCTGTTGTGAAGGGGACAGACGCCATGCATGGTAAAAGCAATCCCTCACAACTTACGCATTCACAGGCCCCTGAACATAGTTGGTTCGGAAAGAACATTTCAGTCAACCAATCATTATAATACATATTTCATCTGTTTCAGTCCCTAAAAATGTCATGTGGTGTAACTGAAATATATATATATATATATATATTTATTTATATGTTTATATATATATATATATGTATATATACGTATATATAATATATATATATATATATATATATATATATATATGTATATATATATATATATATATATATATATATATATATATATATATATATATATATATATATATATTACCTTTATATTACAATTTTATTGTATTTTATTTTAGCTTTATTTAATTTTTTTAGATTTTTTTTTTCTTTTTAGATTTTAGCAACATTTCAACTGTCTTTGTCTCTAAAAAATGTCATGTGGTGCAATCTAAAATATATTTAAAATATTTTATTTATTTATTTTATGTAATTTTCATTTAATATTCATATTTTATTTCAGCTATATATATATATATTATTTTAGATTATTATAGGGATTCTAACAATATTCTAGATTTTTGACCCACTTTGTTTTTTGTTCCTTAAAAACATGTCATGTGGTGCAACCTAAATATATATTTAAAACAATATATTACCTTCATATGCATAATATTTTAAGTTAGAAGTAGTAATTGTCAGTTATGTTTTATTTTATTTTATTTCAGAATTTATATACTATTATAGTATTTATTAATCATTTTATTTATTTATTTATTTATTTATTTATTTATTTCCATTCTTATTTTAATTTTAGTCATTTTAAGCACTGCAAGTCAACATTTTAATTTTTTTTTTTTTTTTTTTTTTTGTAATTTTCGTGTAATATTTATATTTTATTGTGGTTTATTTTAGCTATATATATTTTTTTTTTTTCATTTAATTTTTTAGATTAGATTTTTTTTTTTTTAGATTATTTTAGGGATTCTAACAATAATTCAATTTAGATTTGTGTCCCACTTTTTTCTTTGTTCCAAAAAAAATGTCATGTGGTGCAACTTAAATATACCTTAAGTTAGTAGTAGTAATAGTTAGATATTTTATTATTATTATGAATTTATTTATTGTGTATAATATATATATATATATATATATATATATATATATATATATATATATATATATATATATATATATTTAATTTATTTTTTAATATTTCAGCTTAATTTCATTTCAATTCAAGGCAAAATTTCCAATTTTTTATAAGTAAACATTAAGTAAACATTAATTATTGCATTTAATTAACATGAAATGCAATAATTATATCAGCATTATTTCAGCTACCAAACAAAAACAACTTTAATACTTAGTTTCAATTTTAATTACAGTGCAGTAATAATAGCACAGTAATGGTTTATAAAATTAAGTTTTCATTGTAGATGTATATATTTATGTACATAAAGTAATATTTTTATTATCTTTATTTATTTACCTTTTCAGAGCAGTCTACTTTTATGGATGTATGTATTTATTTATCATTTATTTCTTTATTTATTTATTCCAGGATTATTTTTACTCCTATTTTTTATTTCTAACTCATGTCAGTGATTGATATTAATAATACAGTTTTGGATTTTTAGGTTTATTTCCATAATTGGTTGCACTGCGTGACAGATGGTCGCACCAAATGATAAGACTGCATGAGGTTAAGGTTAGGATGCTTTCACACAAGATGTGTTTTACAATTAGAAGAATTTACTTAAAACACATCACAAAACATGTTTTCCAAAAATGGCACAATTAAAGAAAAATAGCACAGATAAAATAAGGAAATATGTAAATATTGAGTGTATATTGAACACATAGCTTACAATTCTCACTTACAGCGTGATGTTTGCATGCTGACAGATGATGCATATGATTACGTCTGACACTAAATTACACATCAAATAAAACCGTAGCACAGAGATTCAACTGGAATAAACCGTTCCTCTAGTGAAGCCAAGGATGCTCAGCCCTGAAAATGTTTTCTGTGCACATTCGTCACAGCCTGGCTGTATTTCTCAGTGGCTGCTGAGAGGTGTAGAGTCTGCCTGCTCTCCAGGCAGCCTGGAGGAGTGCAGGCTCACACAAATGACGAGTATAATGAGATCTCATAGCAGCCATCAGCCGCGATAAATCACTCCTGGTGCGGGAGAGAGTGCACTCTAGCCAACACCCACTAAAACACACACACACTCGCAGTGTGCCACCGTTCACTGTGGTTAGAGGACTGGAAACTCATTTCCAGTTTCTCATTACCCACAGTGCCTTATGGCGAATGAAACTGTATATTGTCGCAATAAAGCCGGTGTTGTTATTGTGCCTATCATAAGGCATTTATTTGGATGTCAGTGCAGGTGAATGTGAATGAGAGTTTTTTTCACAATTCTTCACAGCTGGGACATTTTTGAAATCTCGTGACTTTCTCACTTGCGCAACGTTTAAAGAGCCTGTAAAATGATGTTTTGGCAGGACATCTCGATTGGTTTTAATTAAATCGCAGCCATGAGTGATTTACTACACTTGGTGGAGAAACTATTTTCACTTAAATTGATAGTAAATTTTCTATTTAATTACAAGGAAATGACAAGTAACACTTTCAATTAAACTAAAGTTTAAGGTAGAACAACTAAAATTGTATTTTATCATAAAATGTACTTCGGTAATCCTTGATAAGCTCTGTAAAAAAAAAATATATATATATATATATTTTTTTTTTTTTTACAGTGTACTTTTGATTGCAGGTGGTATTAGGGGGAGGGACATTCTCATTCTAAACAGCGTTTGATTGGACACCAATCTGTGTAGTGCAGGATGACATCATCAGTATTTGTGCTTTGTTTTTTGAAAGAAAAAGACTGTAAACTTAAGTTATATTTATTATATTGTTTCATATATAGGCTATACAGTACTAGCATATAGATTACCTGAAAATTAGTACATATGTAATGTGTACTGGTTTTAATTTTAATTGTTTTTAATGTTTTCTTGAATTTCAGTACTTTTTAACATTGGCACCAATGAAACAAACACAAATGAAACAAAATATAAACATTTGTTTTACATTAAATAAACAATTACTTACTTTATAATAATGTAATATAATGTAATATAATATAATTTATTATAATTGATTTTAATGGAAAATATAATATAATATAATATAATATAATATAATATAATAATGTAATGGACATATTGGATTTTAATGCAAAATTTAAATAAAAAAATTGCAAAACAACCATTTCATATAATTTAAAACTAGTTTATATAATAATATAATATAATATAATATAATATAATATAATATAATATAATATAATATAATGGATTGTAATGGAAAATGTAATATGATATAATATATTATAATAATTTAATTGACAATGTATTTTAATATGCAAAACAGAACCATTTCATACAATTAAAACTAGTAACTTTAACATAATATAATAAAAAATAATATAACTAATAATTAAATATATTATAATATAATATAATATAACATAATATAATATAATATAATGTAATATAATGTAATATAATATAATATAATATAATATAATATAATTTAATTTAA
This sequence comes from Labeo rohita, assembly GCF_022985175.1. Taxonomy (NCBI): domain Eukaryota; kingdom Metazoa; phylum Chordata; class Actinopteri; order Cypriniformes; family Cyprinidae; genus Labeo; species Labeo rohita. The sequence continues at coordinate 30,705,085 of NC_066890.1, read as the reverse complement.
TGGATTTGAATGAAAAAAGAAATAATAAAAAAATGTGAAAACCAGAATCATAGAATAGAATAGAATAGAATAGAATAGAATAGAAAAGATTTTAATGCAAAATTTAAATTAGAAAAAAATGTGCTAAAAAGAACCATTTTGTATTGCATTTTGTTATTATAATATAATATAATATAATTTATATAATCATAAAAGGGATATTTAATGCAAAATAAAATAATTTAAATATGCGCAAAACAATAGTCAAACCATTTCATATAATTTAATAAAAACTAACTTTGTAATATAGTATGATATATTATAATGTAATATAACATGAATGGGATTTTTATGCAAAATTAAAATACTTTAACAGAATAATAGAATAGAATAGAATAGAATAGAATAGAATAGAATAGAATAGAATAGAATAGAATCCAAAATTTAAATAATAAAAATATTAAAAACAGAACCATTTCACATAATTTAATACTAGTTTTATAATAATATAATAGATTGGAATAGAATAGACTGGAATAGAATAGAATAGAATAGAATAGAATAGAATAGAATAGAATCCAAAATTTAAATCGTAAAAAATGTAATATAATATAATATAATAATATAGAAGGGATAAAAGGAATTTTTAATAGAAAATCAAAATACATAAATAAATTAAAAGTGAAACTATAATAATTTAATAAATGAATAAAATGATGCCTGATATGGGATTTCTTTGATTTGTTAATTTTTCTTTCTTTCTTTTTTCCTGCCTTTTTGAGTGTAGTCCAGGCACATGTCTGTCACCACATTTGAGAATGACCCAGTTCTGCATGTTATGAATGAGATGAACGTAAATTTGAATTTGACTGGTTACGTATTTGCATTGAAGGTTCATTGTTTGCCTCAGGGCTAGCGATGACACCGAGAAAAGTAACACCACCTATATTGAGGAGGCCCAGCCAGTGCATGGTAAGGACTGTACTAAAAAACATAATTTCCATGTTGCATGTCAACCTCCTAGTAACAGTTATTTCTGAAAAGACGTAATGCATTTCCATGTGTATTTACATATCGCTTCAAGTAAAGTGTCAAGGTCAAGTTTAAGCGACAGTCTCACATACATCAACTGAGGGCATCATGTGAAAAAACAAACATGTCCTCTGGTCTAATCCGTCTCTCCCCGCACAGAGATTACGATTCGCGTCGATGAGTCAGATTGCCTGTCGGCAGCCAGCTCCCACGACATGGAGACGGAGCGTTTCCTCTCCACGGGCACAACTGGCCGCCGGGTCTCCTTCAACGAAGCAGCGCTTTTCGATCACAGCAAGAAAACACAGGAGAAAGGTCGAAGGTCAGACGCCCACTCACTCATGCCGCCCACTCTAGACACACAGAGCGCTCACTGCCGCAGCAGACTGCAGCTTTCATTACTCATTTATGTATGCGCTTTACATTTACATCTGGGCTTGTCAGATGCATGAGCTGTTGATGAATAACAGGGGAATTAACCTGTTTATCAAGATTCTGAGAATTAAAGGCATGTAAGGGAAAGTTATATATATATATATATATATATTTTGTTAAAAAAATTAGCTTTAATCACCTTTTTCTTTTTGTAGTAATTAAAAAGTATGCTGAATATTTAAAAGTATTTTTAATTTGTTAGGTCATAAAAATGTATGCACAATAAATAAAGAATCATCAAATAAATATATATGAGGTGTACTTCATCAAAAAGTATTTAAAAAATATAAAAATTATACTTATAAAATTATTATATATTAAAAATTTAATATATAAAATAAACATTGAATTATATATGTAAATATATATAATTAAAATACACATTAGTTTGAGAAGTATTTCACAAATATTTTAAGAATTATATATATATATATATATATATATATAATATATAATTAAAATACACATTTAGTTTGAGATGTACGTCATAAATATTTTAAGAATTTAAATTATATATATATATGAAATTAAATTATATATATATATATATATATATATATATTAAATACATATAGTTTTATATTTAAAAAAATACTAAATATTTATTTATTTTATTCAAGTAATTAAGAATTGTTTTATTTTTTATATTTTAATATATATATATATATATATATATTAAACAAACAAACAAACAAAAATATATATATATTTAAAAAATATATATTTTAGATATATTTTAGTTTGAGATGTAATTACTATTTTATTTATTTACGATTAAAAATACACATATTTTAGTTTGAGATGTACTTCGTACTTCATTAAAGTAATCAAGAATTATATATATAACTCTGTTATATATATATATATATATATATAGCTTTATGTTTTTTTAAAAATGTGTGAATAGAATAAAAAAAAATGATATATAATTTCATTATATAATATATCATTATATAATATGTATATATATATGTATATATATATATATATATTCTTACATTCTTACACATACACACACACGCACACATTAAAATTTAGAAAATAAACAACTAAATGAATGAATTACATATTTACTTTCATATGTACCATTACAGTTTCTTTGGTCGACTACTTTTGGCAATGCAATTTGTCTACAAGCACAGCTTGCACAGCAAACACTCCTGTGATATATTTGTGGTGTAAATCTATAATGAAGTGATAAATCCAGCCAGCATGTGTCATTTTTCCGCCTCACCTCAGGTACACGCTTACGGAGGGCGACTTCCATCACTTGAAGAACGCGCGGCTCACCCATCTCCACCTCCCTTCACCCGCCCTCCAGATACTCACCATCCACGAGTGTGAGTCATCAGAGAACAGTATTGCCATGACAACGCGCCCCGTCGCTAAATCCAGCCTCTCGATTTTTCAGGTGACGGCCACATTGCTCTGCTAATAGGAGAATATGATGTCAGTCATAACAAGGGCAGCATGAGATCGTATTTTTCTAGGTCAGTTAAAAGCATTGAGGTCATGATGGATTGTCAGTTTGTTAAGTGATGTGGTGTGTAAAGAGATGTTTTTTATAGTGGAGGAATTGATTTATCCAAATATTGGGGTTATTAATGTTTAACGTGTTAGCTTTTACTCCTGTTTTACTTTAGCCACGTCATGATGAAGTGACAAGCGATAATTAATCATACGTTTTTTCTTAAATTATACATTTTTCGATGTGAGCCTTGACAAGAAATCAGCTGTGTTCAGAATGGTGTACTAACCTAGAATATACTGTACAATATACTATTAAAAAAGCCAGTTTCCACCACTGAATAAAAAATAAAAAAAGTAAGTGCGACTTTTTATCTCACTATTCTGACTTTTTTCTAACAATTGTGTTTACATCTGCAATCTTGATTTTTCTCGCAATTACGAGTTTACATCTGCAGTTCTGATTTTGTTAATCACAGCGAAAACTCGCAAATCAGACTTTTTTCTCAGAATTGAGAGATAGAAAGTCATAATTGCGAGTTGAGTTTACATCCTCAATTCTGACTTTTTACTCATAATTGCGTGATACAAACTCAGATTTTTAAAAAAAAAAATATATATTCTCAGATAAAAAAAGGCAATTGCGAGTTTTTATCTCTCAATTCTGAATTTTTTTCACAGTCGTGACTTTACTTCAGCAATTCTGACTTTTCTCTCAATTGCGAGTTTACTTCGGCAATTCTGACTTTTTCACAGTTGCGAGTTTACATCGGCAATTCTGACTTTTTTCCCAATTTCATGATACAAACTCGCAATTCAGACTTTTATGATCTCAGAATTGTGAGCTATAACCTCAAAATTGCGAGATAAACTTGGAATTCTGAACTTTTTTCGCAATTATGAGTTTGCATCTGCAATTCTGACTATTTTTAATCACAATGCAAACTGGCAAATCAGACTTTTTTTCTCTCAGAAAAGTCATAATTGCAAGTTGATATATAAACTTGCAATTCTGACTTTTTTCTCGCAATTCTGACTTTTTTTTATCAGAATTGGGAGATAAAACTCGCAATTGCGAGTTATAAAATCAGAATTGCGAGATAAAAACTTTTTGTGTTTGCATCTGTAATTCTGACTTTTTTCTCATAATTGCATGATAAAAACTCCCAATTCAGAATTTTTTAACTCAAGATATAAAGTCAAAATTGTGAGATATAAACTTGCAATTTTTACTTTTTCGCAATTACGAGTTTACTTTTTTTTATCATAATACAAACTCGCAATTCAGACTTTTTTCTGTCCAAATTGTGAGATATAAACTTGCAATTGCAAGTTATAAAGTCAGAATTACAAGATATAAACCCACAGTTCTGACTTTTTTCTCAGAACTGCATGATAAGAACTCGCAATTGTGAGAAATAAATTCCGACAAAAACAGAATTGCAAGATATAATTGCAAATTAAACAATCCAATTATGAGAGGATTAGCTAACAGGATATGTTCTCAGAATTGCGAGTTTATATCTCAGAATTCTGACTTAACAACTCGCAATTGCAAGTTATGAAATCTAAATTGCGAGATATAAATTTGCAGTTGCGAGGAAAATGTAATAACTGTGAGATAAATAACTTTATTTTTTATTCAGTGACTGAAATGGGCTTCCATAATAAACACTGTATACTGACTGCTATTAAAAGATCATGTTAAACAGTATACATCATTTACACTATCATTTGGGGTCAGTAAAAGTTAGTTTTTGAATATTATTAATACTTTTAATTAATTAATTAATACTTTTATTCAACAAGAACACAATACATTGATCAAAACTGACAGTAAAGATCTTTACAATGTTACATAAGATTTATTTTTTATTAATATAAAGTCAGAATTGTCCTGGTGAGCATAAGCGATTTCTTTTCTAGTCTAATCAAAAAGCAATAAAAAAAAATGGGTAAGAACAGTAGCTGGATATTTCATCATTAGGCTGCCGTCGACTAAAGATTTTTCTGGTTGACTAGTAATCGTTCATTTTAAGCATTAGTCGACTAGTAGTCACACTTTTAATAAACCATATAAATCATAATAATGAGTCTTTAATTGCCTACATAGTCTAATAAGCACTCAAGCGCATGCAAAAAAAGCTTGCCACAGCGCACTGGCGGATCTAATAATTATGAATGTGTCAGGGAAAAACAGCAAGTAGACTGCATTAATGTTTTTATAACTTATTGATAAGCTAGTGCTTTCTTTGTTTTCAGTTTAAGAGATGAAGTCGGTGACACTGACTCATCGTCTCCGCATTAGTGATGTGCCTACATCAGAGATGCTCACAAGTCTCTGAGCTAGAGTCCAAGTCAAGTCTCAAGTCTCTTTATTATATTAAGTCTCTGGTTATAATAAGTGTTGCATCACGTACAGCGACCCATCCAACACTGCATAGCTATATATAAGGAATTCAAAGCATGTAATATGTTATAATGACTCCTTTATCTATTAGCATACAGTATCAGCTTTGATTTTGGTATATAATCAGTGTAAACAGGCTATTGCAACATGACAAAAACACCAAGAATGCTTTACTTTTAAGTTAATATCTGTATTTTGCCTTGTAGCATGAACACACAGTACAGTACAGACCAAAAATTAAGAAAGACCAAATATGGTCAAACATCACATTGTAGCTAAATGCAAAACACTATTGCAACAAATCAAATGATCTGAAATATATGAAGAGTTCAGATGCAAAAGACAAAAGTGCCATCTGAAATTTTCTTTAGAATGATCATTTTTTATCAAGCTTGTATATTTAAGTTCAATAATTTCACTTAAATGGCAATGAAAATGACCTATTAATTGTCATTTAAGTGAAATTACTTAACTCAAGTCGAGTCTGAAGTCACTGTGTGTGTGACTTAAGTCGCACTCGAGTCCGAGTCTCCAACTCGAGTCCCCATCACTGGCCTACATGTTTTCATGTTTCATACAGATGATATAATCTGAGAATATTTGTTTTCTATTTGAATTGGTTCATTTAAAAGTAGACAAGTATACACAGAGTTTCGAAGTTTTGTGCTCAAGTTCACAGAGACTGAGCTTTCGTTATTTTACAAAAGTGCAACGTTTCGTTGTTATTCTGAGTGCGCACAAATAAACATAGAGTCTTTACAGATCTGTAAGATGTATTACTTTTATCTGTATGTCCAAAAATGTCTGAGTATTTGAGTGACCGCACTGGCGGGCTACTGTTCAGCTTCTTATATAGCGCACATTTTTTTAGGTTAACATTAGATTGAGGGGCCACGTAAAGTTACGTACTTAACTATTTCAGATGAAAATCTATATTTGAGGTCGATTAATGATAGGTGAGCATATAAACACATAAACATAAACACACTGGTTTGTAGCGCAAGTAGTTTTAGCATTTGCTGCTTATTCTCCTAGTTATTTACCAATAGTGACTAATAAATTGGAAATCTTGCACATTCACAGAAAATGGTTGTCAAATTTTAGAAATGTTTCCTCACCTGATTAGGACATTAGAATGCTGCTCCAAAAAAGTTATACAGTCTGAAGCTTTAACAAACATTCATCATAGTGTATGTTCAGGTTTGTGTCTCATTACTGCTAAAATAATAACCGGCCACTGTGTTTGTCATATGCACAGCCACCAATATGTTCATTGCCCCAGACTGCCCTGACCAGTCGGAGTCTCAGTCCCAGCTCTGCCCTTCCTGGCGACGCTCTCAATTCCACTGTGGACACAACGTTCTGTGAAAGCATCACAGCAGTCGGTCCTGAGCCGTCCAGTCCGTGTCTAGTGAGTCACACACACTGATACACTCAACCATTGACACATCCTAACACAGTCCATGCGAACAGACAATTGAAAGTTCATTTGAGTCACAAACTCATAACAGCGGCTCATCCGATTGTTCATTTGTAAATCGCATTTATGTAATCTTATGAACACAAACAGCTGGAGGTCAGAGGAGGACTCGGGAGGAGCACGGGCATCATGGGTAATGGTAGAGAGGGTGCGTCGGCCTCGTCCACGGCCCTCTCTTCCTCTGGCGGAGCCCCGCAGGGCCCCATGCTGCAGTTCTTCACCAAGCTCCGCCGACATGCCAGCCTGGAGGGAGCGAGTCCCTACTTCAAGATCAAAAAGTGGAAGTTCGACAGCAGCCAGAGAGCTTCAAGTCTAGACATGAGAGGTCAGTGACACATCCAAGAGCTGGCAGCAGATTAAAGAAAGCATCCGGTGTGAATGTAGGGTGCTAATTTCATCACGAATAAACAGGCTGTGCTAATGAAACATGAATATTGCTATATTCTGTTGTTTAAAGCAGTTTTTTTTTCTACAAGTTTTCATGGACTATACTGATTAAAATGATTTAGTTTTAGGATATCTTTTGAAATTTAGGGTTGTTTTTTTTTAGATTTTATGGAAGCCAATTTCCACCACTGAATACAAAATTATACTATTATAAATTACTATACTATTAAACTTGCAGTTACGAGAAATAAAGTCAGAATTGGGAGTTTATCTCGCAATTCTGACTTTATTTCTCGTAATTGGGAGTTTATATCGCAATTCTGACTTTATTTCTCATAATTTCTCATAATTGCGAGTTTATCTTCTTACGAGATAAACTTGCAATTATGAGAAATAAAGTCAGAATTGCGATATAAACTCCCAATTACGAGAAATAAAGTCAGAATTGCGAGATAAACTCCCAATTACGAGAAATAAAGTCAGAATTGCGATATAAACTCCCAATTACAAGAAATAAAGACAGAATTGCGAGATAAACTCCCAATTACGAGAAATAAAGTCAGAATTGCAAGATAAACTCCCAATTACGAGAAATAAAGTCAGAATTACGAGATAAACTCCCAATTACGAGAAATAAAGTCAGAATTGCGAGATAAACTCCCAATTACGAGAAATAAAGTCAGAATTGCGAGATAAACTCCCAATTACGAGAAATAAAGTCAGAATTGCAAAATATAAAGTCAGAATTGCAGAATATAAACTCGATATAAACTAATTACGAGAAATAAAGTCAGAATTGCAAAAAATAAAGTCAAAATTGTGAGATATAAACTTGAAATTGCGAGAAAAAAGTAAAAGTTGCGAGATATAAATGTGCAATTAAGAGAAATAAAGTCAGAATTGTGAGATATAAACTCACAATTGCAAAAAAAAGTCAGAATTGCAAGATAAACTCGCAATTGCAACAAATAAAGTCAGAATTGTGAATTGTTTACATCTCAGAATTCTGAGAGAGAAGTCAGAATTGAGAGCTTGTATCACAATTCCGAGGAAAAAAGTTAGAATTGTGAGATGTGAATTTCATTATTTTTTTTAATGCCTTGCATTTTTAAATTAGAAATTGTAAAATATTTAACATTTAATTATTTTTAATTAGACAAATAATTAAAATATATATTTTAATATTTTACTTAAAAATACAATATCGTTAAAATTTTTTAAAAATGTTTTTAAAAGAAGGCTTTTATACTTACTAGGGCTGAATTTATTTGATCAAAAGCACAGTAAAAACAATTATATGAAATGTTATTACAATTTAAAAATAAACGTTTTCTATTTGATTATGAAGAGTTCATTTGCAAAAACAGATAAACACAATAAAAACATGAAAACATAATAAAAAAAAACATGATGATTTAAAAAAAAATTAAATTAGTGTTATCTGTTTTTGCAAATAAACTCTTCATATATTTTACAATGTAATTTATTCCTGTAATGGTAAATCTGAATTTTCAGCATCATTACTCCAGTTTTCAATGTCACATGATCCTTCAGAAATCATTCTAATATGCTGAAGTCAAATTTCTTATTATTATCAATCCTGAAAGGAGTTTTTACAGTTTAATATTTTTAAGGAAACCATGAATTTTCCCCGAGAGTTCTTTGATTAATAGAAAGTTCAAAATAACAGCATCCTTGTTGAATAAACATATTAATTTAAAAAAACAAAACAATACAAAAAAAAAAAAAAAACATTTGAATGGTGGTGTATATGAACGTTTATGCAGAGCCTAGTGTTTTTCATATGTTCCTCAAAGTGTTGAACAATGGTATGAATGGTGCCAAAAAGTTCTAATTTTGCTCATTTTCTTCTCCTAATTTTGTTACCTCTGTATTATACTAATTCACTGACGTGACAAAAGTGCTCAGACAGCGCAAGTATGGTATTATTCTACCTCATGTTTTAAATATGAGCAAAGTGCATTGTGTAGCTAATGGGACTTGAATGAATTAATAAACATGAATGAATAGATTAATAAAAAAGCTGCCGCTATATAAGTATTACTGTAAATGTCTCTGGATTTATCCTCTCAGGTCTGTCAGCATGAAAGGAAGTGAGATAACACTGCTGTGGAAAGTACAGACAGTGTTATGAACCTGTGAAGCGATCAGTTTCCTAGCCTTAGGGGATGCAAAGCAATATTGAATGTTTCTTTGCTTTTCATTTAGCCCCTGCATTGTGTATTACCGTGGAAAAATGATTGAAGACCTTAATAGAGTTTTAGTGCCTTCATGTAGCACAAAGCAGAAAAATGGTTCGGCTGTGTGTGTGTATGTGTAGCAGACTATAGAATATTCTCTCAGCCAAGACAAAGCTGCTGTATTTGAGTGCCAAGACTCGCTCTCAAGCAGATGGCCGGTTGACGCAGGGCTCTTCCATTCCAAACTTTGTTTTTTTAAAAGAAAGACAGCGAAAATTAGCGTCCCAAACGCTTAGTGTTTTTTATTCTCTGAAACAATACGGTCATGATAAAAGCTATGCTCTCCATCTAATGGATTTCCACCGTTCGATGCCCAGGGCAACAAATAAGATACATGTTATATTGTTAATATGTTAATTACGTTTCTGAATGCATTAAAGCTAATGCACTACATTTAGAAAGCAAAAAAGGAGAGGCTGAAATCCATTATTCGAGAATTGGAAGATGAGTTAATGAATTGAAAATGTTTTTAGTTTTCCATATGCTGTGTTTGTGCTGGTTTTGTATATATGTGGATTATAACGGTCTTATTAAGCGAAACAATAGGTCATTTTCTAAAAAAATAAAAATAACAAAATAAAATATAGCTGCAAGCAGCGATTACTGAGGTTCAGTCGCTTAAGGCATTTAAGCATATATGGAAAAAGACATTGCATATTATATAGCAAGGCAGTACCCACCTAAATCAATGATTTAAAAAAGCATTTTTGGCAAATCCAGGTAATTTACTATAGAATAGAGTGACCAGACGTGCCACTTTATGGGGACACGTACAAACAGCCAACACCTGGTTATTTTAGGCAATTTGGAAATTCTGTGCTGAATGTGTCCCCGGAAAGTGGCATGTCTTTTTTAATGTTTATGAGTGTTATAGTGCCAGCTGTGGTCTGATCCCCTTAAAACTTGCATGCTTGTTTAAAATCACCTGTCGCATATGCTCAGTAGGTTTCGTGAAGTTTTGAGTTTTCCTTTAGGATTTAAGGATTTTGGGTAAATTTGGACAGGCCCCTTTTCTAAACGACATCGTTATAGCTTCCCAAAGGGTAAATTTCATATTTTTTTTTTGGATAATTATAGGCCTAGAGAGTCTAGAGAATTGTACTGCAGTGTTTTTTCCAGATTGAGTGAAAAACCTTGGACTAGTTCGCTAAGTAGGTTTTTTACATCTTCTCAATCATTTAACAAACGGTTTGATTGACAGCAGTGGTTGTAGAGGCGAAGTTGTCCGGAATAAGGAGTTCTGTAGTATGATACAAATATTGTGCGTATGTACAAAAAAATGGGTGATGTACTATCATTTACGCCGTTGAAAAATACTGCCCCCCAGTGGCCGATTTCTTTCAAATTTCTCTCAGACCTTTGGGGCTGAGAATCGAACAGATGCACCAATTTTCGTTCCAATCCGCCTCCGTTAACCTTGTCTAACAGGTGCTCAAATTACATTGGCCAGTGGTGGCCATGTTTTTTTGAGATACACAAAAGTCCTTGTAGACACTTGTGGCACTTTGGACAACGACTGTACACACTGTGTACACACCGTTTCATGTTGATAGGACAAATGGTTGTGCAGTTATAGCCATTTTTTATGATTTTTTTTCCTCTGATAGCACCACCAAGTGTCCAAGCTCTGTCATTTTCCCCCCTGTGACCTTAGATTGAGCTCTTACATAAGTGTTTTGAGTTTGCTGGAGATCTCATTCCGTTCAAGAGTTACAGGCATTTTACTACTAGTGGCCCAGCCCTTTCAAACGTTTGGGCGCCCCTTTGCAACAGTGAGTGAGCTTTTTTTTTTTTTTTGATATTTATTAATATTCACTCTCCAGAGAAACCGAAAAACCTAGGACTAGTATGCAGAAGTAGGTTTTTCAAAAAGTGCTGATGGTTTAGGACAGAGTTCAGCTCCAACCCTGACCAAACACACCTGAACCAACTAATAAGGATCTGAAGGAGCACTTGATAATTACTTGATAATTATCAAATGTGTTTGATTTGGGTTGGAACCTCTGCAGGAAGGTCGATCTCCAGGAACAGGGTTGAGCACCCCTGGTTTAGGAGTTATGCGCGATTACATACTTTTGATCGCTGTAGCACCCCCGTCAGGCCAGTTGGGGTGAGCCTTGGTCACGTTGTAGTCAGTGTGAGTACTACCATCTCTCCAAGTTTCAAGTCTCTACGACTTACGGTTTGGTCTGCATGATCAGTTTTACATGGAGATCGATGATCCATACCATTCTAACAATTACAGTAGGGTTTCAGCGCTACGCACTTGAACCCCTAATCAAAATTATATACTTTTTAACCGCAAATGTTCATCTTGCACTGCCTCAGCCACACGCATTATGTAATCGCATGGTTATTTTTCTTCTGTGTGCTCCGGTTCAGAAAGGTAGTGTAGGACGAAAAACTCAATCTCATTTTCTCATCCAACTTCAAAATCGCCCAACATCGTTGTTTTACCTCTTTTTGTAAAGGCCACTTGACTTTCTCTGCATGTTCGCTTTGTAAACAATGGTAAAAGTGGTGAGAATTCATTGTTGAGCTATGTTGGTAACGATGGAATTTGCGACTACAGTTGGCTTATACAGGTTTTTTTTTTGGTGGACCAATTAGTCATTGACTAATTAAAAGCTGAAATGTGTCGATTTTGTTTCATTTTAGCATTTTAAATTGCTTTGTGACACTACTGATTCACGTCATCCGTACAGGTTCCCCCAAGCGGAGGCAGTTCCAGCGGCAGCGCGCAGCCAGCGAAAGCATGGACCAGGAAGAGCATGACGCCCATCACATCGACCTCATTCAGTACATTGCTCGCACCAAGGACGTCACCTACTGCCCCCCCAAGACCCAGTCCACGCCTTCTATCCCCCCCTTCCACACCCCCACCCTCCCTCGGCAGGTATCTTTAATTGCCTCGCCCATGCATTCGCTATAGCAACCATCTGCCTCACTACGCCTCATACAGCAGACCCCATTCCATGCTGAACTGATCTCAGCGCGCTGATCGCATTGCCTTATCATGGCATCATCAGCTTACAGTGCAAAAAGCTTTGCTTTACAAATGGTAGTGGTTTGGCTAAATACCACAAGTGCACCTTTTGGTATTTTTTTTAGCAATCGATTTGCATTTGTCTTGCAAAATGGGCCAAGAACGACCAGACACATGTTTATGAAAATTAGTATATTTGTTTATATTTGCTTACCTATTTCGACTGACTTTCCTGTATCTGTCAGTACTGGTCTCCTCAAATTAACCATCACAGAGTGAGTCACAACCATCTGTGCACTAATGGAGGCATCTGTTTTAACATCTCTGAATCTGGACTCAAAGCTTTAACGGAAAGGAAAATAAACATATTTATTTGACATAAACTACCATTTAAATGTTTGAGGTCAACTTTTATTCAGTAAGGACACATTGAAGTAATCAAACATGACATTAAAAACATTTATAATATACAAAAGAGTTCTATTTTACATAAATGCTGTTTTGCTGATCTATTCATCAGATAAACTTGATAAAAATGTATCAGGGTTTCTATAAAAAATAAAGCAGCTACAGAGTAAAATTTTCAACACTGATAATAACAAATAAATGCAACCTTGATGAGCATACCCCAAACTTTAAACAGTAATGAAGACCTACGCTGAGATAAAACATGATGTTGTGCAATACTGTGGCATTTTCAAATGAAATAATAAAGTAGGGCTGGTTCACAGTGGTTAACTACTCAACTAGTTTAGACTAGTCAGTTAATCAGGTTGACTGGTTAACCTCAGTTTTAGGGCTCATCCATACAAAGCCAGAGCTTTCCCTATCCGACCTGTTTTTTTTTTTTTTTTTCTGTAAACACAGCGCCTCAAGAATTATCTGCGTACACATGAAACCACTAAAACCGACACAAAAATCTTCAAACAAAGAATGTTATATAAATATTGTGAAAATATTTAAAAATATATAGAAGGTAAAACATGCTTTTTTGACCCTCCATAGACACCAAGGGTCTTCCTGTGTACCAAGGGTACCAAGAACTTCAACAAAATAGTCCATGTGACATCAGTGGTTCAACTATAATTTAATGAAGCTACGAGAATACTATTAACGCCCTTGCAAAATGTGATATCATCGAAAATGCGAATGGCCGATTTCTTTCAAATTGCTCTTGGACCTTTGGGGCTGTGAGTTGAACAGATGCACCAAGTTTCGTTCCAATCGGCCTCCGTTAACCTTGTCTAACAGGTGCTCAAATTACATCGGCCAGTGGTGGCCATGTTTTTTTGAGATACACAAAAGTTTTTGTAGACACTTGTGGCACTTCGGACCACGATTGTACACACCAGATGTGCACATATATATATATATATATATATACACACAAAACAAAGAATTGTTGAATAAAGTTGTTATTTTTTTGTGCACAAAAACTATTCTCATAGCTAAATTATGGTTGAACCACTGATCTCGCGTTGAAATCTTGTGTTGTATACAAACCCTACAAGAACAAGAAGATAAACATGGAACAATACATTTTTTACACTGTCCATCTGTGTTAATGTTAGTTACTAAAAATGCAGTCATTCATTGTTTGTTGATGTTGCTGTTGCTTTTACGTGACGTAGCAGTGTCTGACTAGGGTGATGACATTATCGTTTCACAAAATATACAAATTGGCTGTACACATGAAAATACAAGGGTGCCATTTTCAGATTTATTTACTCTGGGACGCGGTTTCAAAAATAGCAGTTTCAAGCTCCCAAAATGCCAGATCTGTCGGGATGAAACACCAATATGATATAAAATTTGTATGTATACAGCTAAACGCATCTCTGTGTGGATGTCCCCTCAGATATTGTTAAACTAAAATTTTTATTATTCCTTTAAAAAATTGCTTTGTGTTTTATTATTGTTTTTGGAGCACTGCAAGTTTAAGTTTTAAAATGTAGTATAGTTTAGTATAGTAAGTTTGTAAGTTTATATAATTGTTATATAAAAACTATGTTGGTGCAGATAACCTTGTGGGCCGCGCCAACATCAGTGTGCTACGGGTGTCCCGAGTTCGAATCCTGGCTTGAGGTCCTTTCCCAATCCCGGCCCCCCTCTCTCTCCCACTACGCTTCCTGTCTGCCCCACACTGTCCTATTATAATAAAGGCAAAAACACCAAAAATAAATCTTCAAAAAAAGAATGTTACATAAATATTGCAAAAATATTTAAAAATATATGAAAGGTAAAACATGTCTTAAAGGGTTTACCCAAAAATAAAAATTCTAAAAATTAATTACTCACCCTCATGTCGTTCCAAACCTGTAAGACCTTCGTTCATCTTTGGAACATGAATTAAGATAATTTTAATGAAATTTGAGAGCTTTCTGACCCTCCGTAGACCTTCCTGGGTATCACAGGTACCAAGAACTTTGACAAAATAGTCCATGTGACATTAGTGGTTCAACCATAATTTTATGAAGTTACGAGAATGTATATATATGTGTATATATATATATATATATATATATATATATATATATATATATATACAAAACTAAGAATTGTTGAGAATTGTTAAATAAAGTTGTTATTTTTTTGTGCACAAAAGGAATTCTCATAGCTTCGTAAAATTATGGTTGAACCACTGATCTTGCATTGACTGTTTTGTCGATGTTCTTGGTACCTTTCTGGATCTTGAACTTGGAAGGACCCTTGCTATCTATGGCGGGCCAGAAAGCTCTCGGATTTTATCAAAAGCATTTTAATTTGTGTTCCGAAGATGAACAAAGGTCTCACAGGTTTGAAACGACATGAGGGCGAGTAATTAATTACAGAATTTGCATTTTTGGGTGAACTATCCCTTTAATCCTGGCTCAAAGCTTCAACAAAATGGAAAAATAAATTTAAATTAAATTTATTTTACAGACCCACACTGACATAAAACAGATGTTGTGCTACATTGTGTCATTTGCTAAAGAAATACGACTATATTTAAGAAAACAAGCTTGACTGATTTCATATGTGTGCTGTCCTTCAGGTTAGAGGTGGAGGTGATGGTGGAGCCCAGCTGCAGCAGAGCGATGGGTCCCGGGGTGATCGGCCTCACCTCCGAGGCCCCGGATGAAAGTCTTGGAATGGGCTACCATCAGGAGAGCTTAGAACCTCAGACCTTGTACCGTGATATCTGGACTCTTCGTGCCTCCCTCGAACGGTATGTCTCGTCTGACCAGAGCAGCAACAATGACAAAGACTCCGTTCGTAGTGATGCAGACAGTGTGTGCTCTTTAGGGGGTAAGACCGAGATGGGAGGACTGCCTAGGTACCCCTCGCAGGATATCGGGGATGAGATGGAGGGGGATGTGGACTTGCCTCAAGACGAGGGACTGGAGAAAGGTCGCAAACAGGATAGTGTCGATTCTGAAAGAGGGAGTGACGGGGAGACTGGAAACCGCAAGCTGCTCCAAATGGACAGCGGTTACGCCTCGATAGAGGCACCTTCGCGTGCTCCCGAGGAGTTGCGACTGTTTGGAAGCACCAGTAGCAGTAAGGACGGCTCCGCCGTGGAGCGCAGGCACTTCTTCAGTTCGGGTCGCAAGGGTACTGTATGCGAGAGCTTTGACACGGACATCTTCGACGAAGAACTTGAAGAGGAACCTGCGGGTGCCAGCGGTGGTGTGGACGGAGTGGAAACGGACAAGAGCACCATGCTGTGGTCCCCCTACGGCCAGATGTTCACTCAGCGCGATGCTCAACCTCATCCCCCCATCCTTTCCCGCCGCGACTACAGCATTGATGAGAAAACCGACGCACTTTTCCATGAATTCTTGCGGCATGACCCGCAGTTCGATCAGCAGGAGTCTCCGCTGCGCTCCAAGCATCGTTCCCGCGTGCATCTGCGCAAGCAGTGGCAACGCTCCAAACAGTACAGCGACCCCGGCCAGCGCTTCCAATCCTCTTTTGACCGGTACCGCACTCCGCTCCGACGGGGCGAAACTGTCAACTATCCTCTAGAGACTAGCTACCACAGCACGCTCCCACGAATCATTAGTGCACCTGATGAAGAGAACAGCGAAGGTGCAACCAGTACTCCCGAGACACCCAAGGCAGATCAGGACACTGCTGTTGACGTGGATCCCGACAAGATAAGAATATCTTCCAGTACCGAAAGCAGCGGAACCATCAACGAAAAGGAAGTCCTTGAGGCATCGCAGCCCCCTCCAATGAGTGACATTGCTGGAGAGCAGCCGGTGGGCCGGGAGAACTCTAGGCAAACATTGCCACCGCCTGAACCTCCTGATGAACGTACAAACTATGGCCCACAGACAATCACAGAAGAGCTGAGCGATAAGCTAGCGGCAACCCTCGAAGAACGTCTGTACTCGGATCTCCGCAGGACCAGGGAAGTGCCCGAGTGTAGTGCAGTGACTGTGACCTACACATCGCCCGATCACAGTCCAGTGTAGCATGTGGCTCCCTTCATCTCCTCGTACAAGAACACTTTGCGGCAACTACAGGTCCAAAGTTTTGATCGACATTGGCTCCAAACTGGAACAGGTTTGCTTTGGTCATTTAAATGGTGTTGAAATCATTGTCATTCTGTCCTGGACCAGTGGTGTAGAGACATTTCTTCCATGCTCAGTGTTAAATAAACAGCAATTAAGGCTCATACCTCATGTTGCTCAACGCACCAAGTCTTAAACAAATGAAATGTCAAAGTCTGTTATTAAAGCGCTCCATTTAGCTACTCGTTGACTTCAAAAGCCAATATTTTCTCTGCACTAGGTAATCCACTGTGAAATTGGGTGCTATTAGATTAAAGAATGATTATATTTGTAATTGCATGACTTATTTTGCAATGCTGCCTATCCGGATGTCTGTTCATGACCCCAATTATTTTCTTTTACTTGTTTTTAAATGTACAAGCTAGCCCTCCATTTGGTTACTATATTTTACTTTCTGAAGTTGTCAAATAATCAATTCTATTTATTATTAGCATCTGGGTTTTTGTCTAGCTAAACCTGCTTTCAGATTTAAAATCAAATATTAGAATAAAAATCTTGTAAACTATAATCATAATTGGAATAAACTGTAGAAATGGGTAGACAAACAACAGCATATCTGAAACACCATGGCACTGGTCCAGTTTCTAATTAAACAAGTCTTTCCCATTTTAACATCACAGTGTTTGTAATTTAGGGTAAATAAGATGGGATTAGTTGCACTAAAACACTAGCCGTGTTAGCTTGTTCCCCACCGACATGTTTGCAATCCATTATTAAGTGTCCTTGTCATTTAACAGCGTTATTTTATCATTGAAGTATTGAATGGTTAAAACTGCCTCTTTGTGAGATACAGTAATTTTATGATCAATGAATTATTATTATTATGCTTTTCATCGTAATTGTATCATTTGTTCTGTATCGTTTATCATATCTGTGAGAACTGATCGAATGATTTTCGAGTATTCAGTGCCAAATTGTTGAAAGATTAAACATGAAAACACTGTAAGCAACACGTGCGAACAGTCCTGCAAAATAATAATCACAGATAAGCCTCTCTAAGGGTTTGAATCAGGCCTGAGATATTTTTATGAATTTCATTGTGAGAAGGGCATGCCTTTTCTTGCATGTATTTCACAAAATGAGCTCTGTGTGTTCGTTAGCATTACTTTTACATGAAAATCACCAATACAAGAATCCCTAGAGGTTGACGACTGCACATGCTACGTCATTTACAGTCACTTAAAACAGTGGTTTTCAACTTGCATATTTTGTATGTTTCTGAATCTGACACACTCAGTTCAGTTCATGAATCTTTCTCCTAACGAGCTAATGATCTGAATCAGGTGTGGTAAATGAGGGAGACATACAAAATGTGCAGAGCAGTGGGCCTGGAGGACTGGAGTTGTGAACCACTGACTTAAAGCAAATCCCACTGCCCAGCATAAGCAATTGTCGAATCTCGGTACAAACGGCACCATTCACATTGATTTGAATTACCCAATAAAATGGGATTCTACCATTCACACCTGTCAGATCACAGTATGGATTGCGTTCTGTATTGATAATTATGGGTTTGACCCTGTAAGCATGAAAACAAAAGGTTGTCCTTGGCGGACTCTCAGAAAAGGCCTTTGGAAGATATATAGAGGCTTTTGATGTAATGAAGAAGAACCTTGGGTAGCATCCACAGGCCTTGTCTATGAAGGCTCACATTGTCGTGTGGCCTTTTAGGGCAATTGTTTTGAGCTGCTGAGTAGTACTCTAAAAGCGACATGTACTATTTAGGGTGCAGCTGAAGTGCCCTGTCCAGAAATAAAAGCCTTTCATTATCTAGGTGAACAATGACTGATGTGCATAGAGTGATTAACAATGGCGAAAAAAAGACAGCTTCAGATAAGCCGATTGATTGTTTCTGGCTAAACGAAAGGTGTACTGACCATCTCACATGATTAATACGGTGCCTTCCTGTGTGTTTAACATTTAATGAGATAGTTCATCCAAAAAAGTCCATCCAATGAAAGTCATTAACTTTCATTGCATAGACAAAAATTTTGTGTTCAACACATGAAGGGCAGTCATACATGTTTGGAATGTCATGAGGGTGAGTAAATGATGCCAGTATTTCTGTTTTTTGGATGAACTGTCAACTGTAAGCAAGTGTTATGGTCAAATCTCAGTATAGCACTTATTTCTTATGACCAAGTTTGATCATAACTGAATAGGCCAAATTACCTTACAAAGGTTATTAAAAACATAAATTGCATTATCAAAAACATGTACACCAGTGTTAGTGATTACAAATCCGGTCCTTGGTTTTGATTCACTGTAATCCGTAACATGTCAGGGACATCGAAATTTGTACAAAGGAAAGTAGAATTGTATATAAGCACAATGAGGTCCCAATGCAGGCACTAGAATAGTCTATGTCTTGGATTTGACATAAACCTAGTCGGGACCTTCGGGTGATGTGTGCACAATCAAATAGCCTGTCGGTTGATGGATTACTGTGTATAGATTTGCATGTGATGACAAATTATTGTTTAGAAGATCCAAAATGAAGCACCAAAAGACAGATATTTTTTGTGTGACTCTGAGAATAAAAAGAAATAGACTTGGTACTAACATATTGTAAAGTATTTTAAGGAGTCTGTTATTTTAGAAGTTCCGCTTTGCTGACTCGATGAGATTTTTTGCCATATTTCCATGGACAAAAATGATTATTTCTATTGCTGGCTATATTTCAATGAAAGAGAAAATATATTTATGTGCAAATTTCCATTTAGAAAAGAAAAAAATCTGTAAAAATCTGCTTGACTAATTACTCAGTCAAAAAAAAAAAAAAAGAGAGAGAGAGCGAGGCGAGCTTTCTGAACGTTTGTTTTGTTTACCTGGATCTTCTTGTTCTAGATCTACTGAGCCTTGAGGGACCAACCAATCTAAACGTTTATTTTCATGTTATGTTTTTCCAACTAGTCAATAAAGAATGATGCATTATGACTTTGCCTGAGTCCTTTTCGTTTTTCATCTCAAGATCAAGAGATTGCCTGTTCGCTCCGGCAAACCGTTATCAGCACCTGTCTATGTTCCACCCTGCCGTTCTCCATCTTAGGTGCTGAAATATCCCTTTGGGAACATCAAATATTCATATCAGCCAAGCTAATAAATTAAAGATGGCTGTACAGTCATTATGATTCTAAATCAATAGCAACCTCGGGTAACCAGGGAGAATGGGAAAGGGCCTTTACGCTTGTGATAGCGGCTATCAATCATTTGCATGACGACACAAACAAAGACCACTGACACATCCTATTTATTCATGACCCTCTGCTGTACTCAATGTTCCTCATCTGAATTGAAGATGACCAAACCTATTGAGGCTTTTGAGATTCATTTCTCTATTGGGGACCAAATGTTTGATCACAGTTTGGCATCAAAACTTGTACACAGAATAACTGATTTTTTTAGGAAAATATGATCCCAGCCGAGGAATAAGGGTCTTGTCTAGTGAAATGACTGGTCATATACTAAAAAAATAAAACTATATTCTTTTTAACCACAAATGCTCATCTTGCACTAGCTCTGTGATGCGGGTCCATGACTTCACTCATTACACAATTATGTTGGAAAGGTCACGCGCGATTAAGTCTTTGTTTGTGTACTTCAGTCGAAAAAGGTATAGCGTATGGTGGAAAACTCCATTTCATTGTTTTACCTTTTTTTGTAAAGGGCGTTTGACTTTCTTTGCACATTTGCTTTGTAAAAACTGGATCGGTACTCCCTCTTACATCACGCATGACCTTTCCAATGTGATTACGTAATGCGTGACGTCGAACTAATGCAAAATGAGCATTTGTGGTATATACATTTAAAGTATATATGAAAAAGAAAAGAAAATAACTGATCATTTTACTAGACAAGACCCCTTGCGTGAAGCCCTTTGAAGCTGCACTGAAATTGTATTTTGGACCTTCAACCTGTTGACCACTGTTGAAGTCCACTACATGGAGAAAAATCCTGGAATGTTTTACAAAAAAACTTACCTTTTCGACTGAAGAAAGAAAGACATGAACATCTTGGATGACAAATTATCAGAAAATTTTAATCCTGGAGTGAACTAGTCCTTTAAGGGTCTTGACTTGCTTTTGGAATTAATGTAAATTTGAGTTTTCTAGTCAGAAATTGGCCGCAAAACCCTCTCAAGTTTATTTCGGTATAAAAATAACTATGTAGTGCATCTTGTATGTATTTTACACTGCAAACATAGCATTTATTTGACTAAAATTCTGAAATCGACGAAATCTAACTAGCAGAAATCTTATACAAGTTATACAATATGAACATATTGAAAATTGACAACCATCTAAACATACCGACTCTATGTTTACATGGTTGTCAATTAATGGGACACTATGTTTTATTATATCTGTTTGATATCGAATAAATATCTTCTAGACATTTTTGACCCTGGACCACAAAACCAGTCATAAGGATATTTTTTTTTAAATTGAGATTTATCCATTATCTGATGATAAAACAATGATTAAGCTTTCCGTTGATGTTTGTTAGGATAGGACAATATTTGGCCAAGATACAACTATTTGAAAATCTAGAAACTGAGGGTGCAAAATTCTAAATATTGAGAAAATCACCTTTAAAGTTGTCCAGATGAAGTTCTTAGCAACACTGTAAAAAAAATAATAATAAAAACTTGTTTCAACTTAAAAAATAAGAGTTCTTGCTGCCTTAAAATTTTAAGTTTGCTCAACTCAAATATCCACGTTTTCATGTAGTACAACTTAACATTTCATGTTGACTAAACTTAAAATTAAGGCTGCACAAACACTTTTTTTAAGTTGAAACAACTTTTTTTTTTTTTTTTACAGTGAATGCATATAGATAATCAGAAATTAAATTCTGATATATTTACAATAGGAAATTGACAAAATATCTAAATGGAACATGATCTTTAGATAATATTCTAATTATTTTCTGGCATAAAATAAAAATCAATAATTTTTACCCATACAATGGATTGTTGGCTATTGCTACAAGTATACCTGTGCTACTTATGACTGGTTTTGTGGTCCAGGGTCACATTTTAGCTTTGATGTGATTTCCCCCAAGAAATAGCCAGGAATGAATCTGCCATACTCAAAGATTTTTGTTTTTTTCAGCAACAAGACATTTTAACATGACAAACTCCTAATTGCAATTTCAGAAATGGAAAGTAGGAAATTTCAATGTCGACTGACCAAAACTCAATGTTTTAACATCAATGTTTATTTGATGTCCAATACCGACGTCAGCTGATGTTAATATTTTGTTGTTGTTTTTAGTTGTTGTTGTATTGGGAAGTAACCAAAATCTAATGTTAAAGGAGAAGTCCACTTCCAGAACAAAATGTACTCACCCCTCAGTCATAAAGAAATTATGTTTTTTGAGGAAAACATTTCAGCATTTTTTCCATATAATGGACTGATATGGTGCCCCGAGTTTGTCAACATCAAGCTGACATCAAATACTGGGCCAGTTTTACTGAACAGGTCAAATTAGCTCGAAAGCGCAATTCCAAAAACAGTGCAGATGGGAAAGGAAATTTCTGTGGTGATTTACTGACAATGCACAAATTGAAGAACACAGATGAAACATCTCATTTACATATCAACCAATGCAGTATATATCAAGCCCAGTGCAAATTAGCGTAGTTGCAAATAAAGAATAAAGAAATAAAGATGCCACATGCTGAAAAGAACCGATAGCCAAAAAATGAAGGTATGCTAGAAGTTTTGATAGACCTGGTATTGCGTGATTCCTAGTGGAGGGCTCCAAGTCGTCTTTTATTTCCTGACGCAAATTAAAAATAACATGGTTGGCAAACAATATGTTCGGATAATGTGTACTTCTGGCATTCCAAATACATAAATTCTTTCTTCTACCACATGCTCTTTCTGTTCTCTGCTGTGCCTCCTCCTATAGCAATAATAACTGCAGCCATTGTAAGCGCAAAATAAAGATGCAAATGCCAGTAATTTGACGAGAGCGAACGTTAGAAAACGTGTTGCATCACTCATTTGAATACTCTCCTCCCATCAATTTTGCTTATGAAAGGAAAACTCCTACAAATGCATATTCAATAAGGCCAGGCGCAAAAATGACTACGTCTTTTCAGCGCTAATTCGTCACTTCGCGTCTGTAGTAAAACCTGACAGTACAATTTTTATGGCAAAAGGCGGTTTAAAGACAGGTAAAACTGGCCCACCGACGTCGACCTGATTTTCATTCTCAACCAAAATGTAATGTCTGTCCGACATTGGGGTCCAACGTCAACCTAACGTTATATTTACGTCCAGACCTTTCAGTTTGGTCTTCGATTTTGCTTGAAGTATATCAAGGCTTTTCCTCGACTTTTTACCAAATAAACACGACTCTAGAGCCACAGCGCTCTTTAAATCTTATTTGAGTAGAGTACTTTCTGCATGGTTACACATGTAATTTATTGCATTTTAAGCTAATTGAAACCTCATTCTGTACTTCGGAAAGAAAGCTAAGAGAAGAAAAATCCTCGGCTCACCCTTCGAAGCTTGGCACTCATTAGGATGACTGTACGCTGTGAAGCGTGCTTGGTGTACATATGCACCGCTCGAGGCTACAGAATACGATGTGCTTCTCATCATCATAGTGACAGCACATATGGTTTCAGTGGAAAGCGTCTTCTATACGCTATCTTTTCGTAGTGGCCTGTTAAGAGCAAACAGTCTGGGCTGCCATTGCAGACTTATCTACACGTAGTTAATTTATTTCGAAAATGAAAGCGTCAACTGTGCCTAGAACCGTAGCGAGAGTCGAAGTCGCAGGAACAAATGGTGTCTGAAATATCTCTGCTTCGTGAAACACAATATCCTGTGCAATCCATTAAGCAGAGATGGCCAGTGAGTCACCAGCAATGCACAAATTAATGGAGATGAAATGTAACTCACTCCCCACCCCATCCCATCAGCAGACAGAATGGTACTGCGCGAGAGCACAGCATCAACATTTCAATCGGCCCATTCCCTTCTGCGAGGGAAAGAGAGCGAGAGATAAAATGCGTGGGACACACCGGTGACTCAGACTGGATAAGACACACTTTTATCGAAGGTCACTCAGGCTCTCCTCTCCAATTAAGCCATGCTGAAAATGTTAAAAACTGGTTAACGGACTTTTTGACGTACCACACTTCAGAAGCATCGAAATGTACGTGCCAAAAAATTATCCGGTTCCCACAGGAAAGAAGAATTACAACTTTCATATCTAATTTGTTTCTCCAATATGCATGTGTGTGTAATATTATCTTTATAAGACCAAACTATAAGCGCTTTGCTATCTATATACATTTGTATAACAATTATATGAATTTATAATGCATAATGCACTATTGCATCAAAATATGTTATTCAATTCTGCGAAGACCAAATTATCTATGCCTCTGAAGTGCCAAACAGGAAATAATTATATTAAATTTGGAATATATAAAGGTAAATTGTGCATATATAGAAGTAAATCCGAATATATATATTTAGATATCTGAATATATAAATGTAAATATGAATATATAGTTACAGGTCTGAATATATAGTTACAAATTGTAATATAAAAATGTAAATCATGAATATATAGAAATTAATCTGAATATTACATTTATATCTATATATTCGGATTTACTTTTATATATTCAGATTTCTAAATGCATATTCTGATTCTGATATTCTGATTTCTGATTCACATATTTGTATTCATTATGTATTGAATCTTTAAATATATCTATACATATATAATACAGCATGTATAACTACACATATTTTATTACAAATTTACATTATATCTATATACATAATACAATATATAATTATTATTTTACATATTTTTAATATCCGTAGACGCACGCATATATTACAGTACATAATTACAATTGTACATATATTTATCAATTATTCTTATTTATTTATTTACATTAAGTCTATTTATGTTAATATTAATACATTAATACAATTATTACAATAATTCAAATATTTCTCATTATATACCAAGACCAAATTATCAGAGCTGTTTTTTCTTCCTAACTAAACACACACATATTTTCATTATATTTTCATGTGTCTATAGATATTAAAATTTTGTAAAATAATAATGATATATTGTTGTATTATATATATATATATAATACAACAGTATATCATTATTATTTTACATAATTTTAATATCTATCTATAGACACACATGTGTAATACAACGCATAATTACAATTAAACATTTTATTTATTTTTTTATTTATTTATATGTTAATATTAACACATTAATACAATTATTACAATAATTCAAATATTTCTCATTATTTACCACCAAAACCAAATTGTTAGAGCTATTTTTGTCTTCCTATTTAAATATACACACACATATTTTTATTAAAATTTTTAAATAAAATACAGCATATATAATTATTTTACATATGTTTATTACACATATTTATATCTATATACATAATACAACAATATATAACTATTATTTTACATATTTTAATATCTACACACACATAATACAATACCTATTTACACATAATACAATACAAATTGTACAAATATTTATTTATTTAAATTAATTTATTTGTTAATACTAATACATTAATACAATTATTACAATAATTCAAATATCACATTATATACCACCAAGACCAAATTATCAAAGCTTGATAAATATTATATATATATATATATATATATATATATATATAGTTTATTTCTCATAAGTAATTTTATAAGAAAGAGCAAAGAAAGGGTTGATAACTAAAGGAAACAGACTTGAGTAAAGAAAAAGCAACCTTTATCTTATCTCTTCCTTTCTGCGTTCGCTCTGACGTGGAATCAGATAAAATGCTGATGGACATTCAGATAAGTCTGCAACTTTCAAACCTTTCAAATTTGTGCGTTTCCTCCCAGACAGAGCATGCTAATGCTTCCTGCCATGTTATCCCCAACCCTCTTTTACATTCACTATGATGAATGGTAATGGCTGCATAGGGAGCATGATGTGAGGTGATTTTAGCATTTGCTTTCCTAAGGGGCCGGGTAGGCAGAGGAACGTGGGAACTTGTTAAGAGATTGAGCTGGTGCTTATGAATGAGTCATAGGGAGTGTAGCCCACATGAATGGGCAGGTGCCACTGCGATGGAAAAGAGAAACAGAAAGAGACATAAAGAGAGAGAGCGAGATGAGGGGGAGACCGAGAGGTATAGAAAGAGAAATAGATAGAACGAGTGATCCCTGGAAAGCTGATTAGGATCCAGCTCATGCCCACACATCCACCCACACACTCTCCCTCCTCCGTTTCTCTTCCTCCTCTTCTGAGGATGATGAGCGTAGGGTTCCTCTTGTCTGCGTCCACCTCCATAACAGCCCTGTTGCGTCATTCTTCTGTGATAGTCTTTATCTGTTGTGGTAAAAAAAAAAAAAAAAAGAAAAATACACTTGAATGGTGCTAATCTAAAGAAAGCACAACCACATAAACCTTTAACCAGAGAGGAGTGAATTCACATGAAAAGCTTTTCAGCCTTTGAGTTCTTCTCCATTGCTGAGAGCTATTGTATGACTTTATGGAGTTTTTATATTTAAAGATCATGCTTACCTTTAAAACGCTTTGTGGGACATCTTTGAAACTATGACTGTTATCCAGTGCTGTCTCACAAATATGTCTCCAAATAGCGTGCAAACGCAGTTGGTTTCTGGGTGGTTGCACACTGACCCAACCAGAAGCTTTGATGATATTCCATTCACTAATTCTTCAATGTAACGAAAATAGACATCTTCATTCATTTTATCATATATATTACTATTTAAAATGTAAACTCTCCTTAATATGTCACATGTTTTGAGGTATTATTAATGCAAACGGACTGATAAGCCCGGTTCAGACTACACGATTTAAGCCCGATTTTGCCACAATCTGTTTGACGTAGGGTGTTGTGGGGATTCGTAAATTAAATGGGCATCGGGATGCAAGATTCAATCGTTTGATCTCGAATAGTGTGTCATAGTGGGCGACAACCAATGCCACGTCTGTGATACTTCACAACGTCAGCACAGAAAGACTAACACGTTTATTTTTTTCAGTCGTCAACAACGATTTGGAGCACAGAAGGGCCTTCGTACATCCTTTCAAACACGCAGAAACGAAAGGGAGATGATAGTATTGGTTCTGCTAGGTTGAATTTTACAATAGAGGAAATGTACCGCAACAGAGTGAAAGAAAGTAAAATAAACACTTTTACCTCAGTTCTCGTTGACATCCATACTGTCCTCTTCATGCAATCCAGATTTGTGTCCACTGTCAGGTTTTCTTTCTTTCTTTCTCTCAAGACAGAGCAAAAGGCTGTTTGCTAGCTATTGTTTGTTTACTCTCGAGGCGCCTTCCCCGATAGCACACGTACATCTCAGAGACATCTATTTGATGTCTGCATTTACATCTGCAAGACATCTGCAATACATCTACTGGACGTTTCCTATCAGATGTCAAATAAACGTCTATTAGCTGTCTTTAAGGTGTTTATGATTTAGAATATGTAAAAGTGACATCTTACAGATGTCTGCGAGATGTTTGTACACAGCAGATGCTTTCCAGATCAAGTAATCTTTAACAGACATCTTGCAGAAGTACGTGTGCAATCTGGGTTATGTCTAGTCTTGTCTTATCGATAACAGCACATACGTTGTTAAAGACGGCAGGCGATGAATGGTCGTAACAATGTGTAGTCTGACATGTTTCTTGATCAAAGGCCCAGATTTACTAAATAGGGCAAATTAGCATTAGCACGCAATTCCATAAATGTGATGGGGTTGGGAGGGGGGGGATTCTGTGTGTGATTTACTGAGAGTGCCCACATTAAAGAACACAAACGCAGCCAGATCATTTCCATAATGACCAGTGCAATCTACCAAGAGTAGCGCAAATTACTGCCTGCTTTAAGACATGCTTTTCTGGGCGTTAAATAATGGCGCAAATACCAGTAATTTGACGAGCGCAAACGTTAGTAAATCACGTTGCGTGATACATTTAATACTCTCCTCCCATAAATCTTTCACAAATGCATATTCAATAAGGTTAGGCTCAAAAATAACTATGTCCATGCCTTTTCAGCACTAATTCTTCACTGTGCGTCTATCCTGACAGTACTATTTTGACATCAAAAGCACAATCTGTTAGTAAATCTACCCCTAGGAGACAAATTGCATAATCTGACACAGTGACTGTCGTAACTGACAAAAAAAGTGTAGTCTGAACATGTTATCACAATATCAGTTTAGGCCCTGCTTGCACTTGTGCGTTTTTGTTTTAAAACAGTGTTTAAAAATGAAAACGATCCTCGTGTACACTGGCGTTTTCACTGCGTTTCAGAAACAATCTCCATCTACACCACACAACCGAAAACGCATGTGACATGACCATTCAGGCTGCTTACTTCATCAAAGATGTTTTAATGTAAAAGGAGTAACTGTAATAAAACTGACCGTTATTCCTTGGGATGTAAAAATACTGTAATTTCTTTTTTCTTTTTTTTTTACTTTGCAATTTAACGGTTACTTTTCTTAAATGAGTCTTCGAAATGAGACGCAACAAATGAGCCGTCATCAATGATATGCAGAGTGAATGTGGGGAGCCACACCATTGTTTTCGTTTTAAAATGCATAACTTTTGCTACGGTTACACCTGTCATTTTCCATATGCTGTTTTAAAATCTAAACACACTAGTGAACCCAGGACCTCCGTTTTAAACCGTTTACACTGAAACGCCACCCCAGAGTTTTCAAACTAATACGGGGTCTGCAGCATTATCGAAAGTCTCTGCTTTCGAAGGTCGAAAACACAAGAGTAGTGTAAACGACAGGTGTTACTGTAGCAAATATTATGCGTTTTAAAACGAAAACACACTAGTGTACACGCAGACTTACTGTAGAATAGGGCTGCACCATTTTGTGGAAAAAATGCTAAATTTTCTTATAAAACTTGTGATTAAGATTCATTCAAAGCTCTAATTTTGATGTGCTTGTTGCACAGTTTGGCCAAAAATGTGCAATTATGTATCAACTTGATTATAATTATTTGTAGTATTTTTGTAGTAATTAATAAATAAAAAAATATAAAAAATATTGTAATGCACATTATAAGCGAACAAAACTCGAAGAGGATGTAGACATGGAGTTTAAAACAAAATTTACTGCGACATGAGATGCTTTAAGATACTGAAAACACTGGATCATGATCTGCTCACGTCTAAATAAACACGCTGCACTTTGTTCTAAAACATGCAGCGCAAATATTTATTTTCTGATTTGAAGGAATAGTTCCAAAGCTCAAAAATGAAAAATCTGTCATTAATTACTCACCTTTGTGTTGCTCCAAACCTGTTAGACCTTCATTCATCTTCAGAACACAAATTAAGATATTTGTGATGAAATCCTAGAGCTTTCTGACCCTGCATAGACAGCAACACAACTAACACATTCAAGGCCCAGAAAGGTAGTAAGGACATTGTTAAAATAGTCCATGTAACATCACTGGTTCAACCGTAAGTTTATGAAGCTACGAGAACTTTTTGTATGCAAAGAAAACAAAACTAATGACTTTATTCAACAATTTCTTCTTCCGTAGTAAATTGCTTTCAATTATGTCAGGACCATGACAGAACCAACAGAGTGACATAAGCACTTTTCATATAGGACAGGCATATGTCACCTATCGACCCAATCTGGCTGTCTCATAATCAGCATCTGGAAACGACAGGACTGAAATAACAGCAACACAACAATTGTAAATGTGTGGGTGTCACTGAGCACCACTGCTTATCCAACAGCTCTTTATTAATTTATTTAAAAAACACAATAGGTCAGATGCAACGAATAAGAATCTGGGGAGTTGCTTGATAGAACTGGCCTTGAGTCTAGCTTGTCTAGAGCAAACAGCACTGTGTACTCCTGGATACTGTGAGTTCATTTAAATGCAACTGACCTCTGCGCCTGTGGTTTATAGGTGATGGAAGTCATTTCCCTGTGTCTGACACTGGGAAACACAAAAGAATGCATACCGAACCCGAGATGTGGCCGTGTTAAAAGAAAGACACAAAGGGGAGCACATTCTATTGTAGAAGTGTGACTATTCCGCTTGCCGCAGAATGACTCACAGTTGCCATGGCAACTTTACCACTCACCACTTTCTAATCGGCTATTTCAACAGCCCGACAGAGAGAACCAGAGCTGAGTAAAATGCTACATGCCGGAAATAATCAACGTATGGCGCTGAACAAAAATGGTGTCGTGACTGAAAGTACCCCCTTAAAAAGCAAGGTTCCAAAAGTTTTTTTTTGCAGTGATGTCATAGAATAACCTTTTTGGGTTCCCCAAAGAACCTTTCAGTGAACAGTTCTTAAAATAACACTTTTTAAGGAACATTCTAATAATCTGAAGAACTTTTTTTCACTATTAACAACCTTTCGCAGTGATGCCATAGAAGAACCATCTTGGTTGTCCAAAGTACCTTTCTGCGAACCATTTTTTCTTAGTGCAAAAAAACATTTTAATAAGAACCTTTTTTTCCACAGTAAAGTACCTTTTGTGCATTGGAAAGGTTCTGTGGACCTTAAAGGTTCTTCAAGGAATTATATATGCCAATAAAGAACCATTATTCTATGAACAAGAATGATGGCCTGATTGTGAAAGTGAGAAGTGGAACTGGAGTTTTAAGCAGGTAGTATTGATGATTAATGGATTCTGTTGAAAACTGTTGCAGAAGGTTTTGTGTGCTCAAATTGTTATGCATCAAAAAGTCTGTTGCCTTTCAATTCAAGTCCATTTGAAAAAGTGGTTTGGGGTCAAAAATATGTGTTGGTTGAGTTTAGGTTTGGACCAAGCAGTGAAAGAAGAGGTATCATATCAATCACAAGTGCAGTATGGAGTACCACAAGGCTCAGTACTAGGGCCGTTGCTTTTCATGCTTTACATGTTACCCTTGGGAGATATCATCAGAAAACATGGTGTTAGCTTTCAATGTTATGCTGATGATACTCTGCTCTATATTTCTCTG
Source organism: Labeo rohita (assembly GCF_022985175.1). Taxonomy (NCBI): domain Eukaryota; kingdom Metazoa; phylum Chordata; class Actinopteri; order Cypriniformes; family Cyprinidae; genus Labeo; species Labeo rohita. The sequence continues at coordinate 30,674,043 of NC_066890.1, read as the reverse complement.
TGGCCTGAAAAAAAAGAACACACCATTTAGCAAAACTAACAGAATGCACTGTTGGGATATAAAAAACTGGATGACTAGTAATTTCCGACAACTAAATTCTGAAAAAAACAGGCTTTGACCCAGTCCTACCTAATCTCATGACGAAAAAAAGCAGTCACTAGCAAGCACTTGTTATCATTTTCGTACACAGTTATGATTACACTGTAAAAAATAAAAAACGCAATTTGTTGAGTCAGCTTAAAATAATTTGTTACCCTGCTGCCTTAAAATTTTAAGTTCAATCAACTAAAATAAGTTTATTCATCTTGAAATGTTAAGTTGTACTAAGTAACAACTTAGATATTTGTGTTTGCTAAACTTTACAGATGGGTAAGTAACCCAGCTGCTTTAAAATTTTAAGTTGATTCAACTCAAATATCTAAGTTGTCACTTAGTAACACTTAACATTTCAAGTTGAATACTTGAAACTTTTTTTGAGTTGACTGAACTTAAAATTTTAAGGCAGCCAGGTTACAAATTATTTTAAGTTGACTCAAGAAATAGTTTTTTACAGTGTACAGCTCCATATGTTTTTCCAGATTACTACCCCCTAGTCATGGTAGGTTTAGGGTTAGGTGTGGGTTTAGGATTAGGCAATCATGTAGCGATTTCAACGAGAGGGAAAAGTAATTTGGCAGGGGGTCGAATTGGACTTTGGACGGAATTGGACTTAAGATGCGGAATCCTTGGATACGAATCCCGTGAAAAACATGACTCATGAAGAAAGAGCTGAAAAATGTGAGAACGAAATCGGGTGGGTTTAGGTGTAGTGCAGATGATATGTCATTTTAAAACGTCATGGAGCATGATATGTACTTATCGGTACATATTTCGCGTCTCACAAAAAAGTTTGCACAGGTATGCGTAATAGTTCCCACAGGTACATTCTGGGGTTGCACAATCTGTATTGAATAAAGCACTGTATAAATAAAGATGACTTCACATGACCAAGCAATCGAATGCGTAAAAGCACATTGACATTGTACGTTTGTGCATTCATCTTTGGACCTCCTTTGGACTAAAATCAGAACACAGTTACCACCTTAATATACTATCGAAATTATCATAACTGATTGCATAGAACCAAGCATTATTCCAACCCAAGGTAAGCTTTTATTAATCAAAACAGGACATTGAGGAAGTAACGAGTTCCTAGAAATAAAATGCACTTTAAGGTGTCCCGCTAGCATTGTGTATTGAGGAGCAAATGAATCATTTTAGATTTCTTGCCATTTACTAGGATAATGACACTTCAAAAACTGCATCCTGATTTGTAAAGAAAATCAAGCTTGAATTATGAGCTTGGTACACATAATGAAATACGTAATGGGGTTGGAACTGCCTGACCCTGGAAACCATCATTTTAGATTATCAACTGAAACTACAAATGCGCTGGTAAAATTAACTGCTTTTTCAATTTTGAATGGGTGGACTATTGCAGAGGTCTCCAATTTGCAGACTGAGGTCTAGGAGACAAGATTGGTTACGAATTATTTTCACTTCTATACTGGATACCGGACGTCAATATAATGTCAGGTTGACACTGGACGCCAACGTCAGACAGATGTTGCAATTTGGTTGAGAATGAAAATCGGGTTAACATCAATGTTTGACGTCAATTTGACGTTGACTTAATGTTGGATTTTGGTTGGACATCCTAAAAACAACAAAATCTCAACATCAGCTGATATCGGTATTGGAAATTAATGTTGACATTAGTCGTTGAATTGACATTGAATTTTGGTCAATCAATATTCTCGACTCGATTTCATGAACAATTGAACTAAAACTGACACTGTACAACCTTTTGCTTAAGTTGCCATATATATTTTATCATATATGAGAACCTGCCTGCAGTCAGTCTATAGTGAGACACCAGTGACAATTTGTTTTAATATATACAGTATGTTTGTCTAACTTCACCTTGAGAGTTTAAAATTGACACCTTTTAAGTCCCAGCAGCAGTTTCTGGCAATTCGTGCGTCATGACCTCAAAGAAAAAGTCTTTTAGCCAGCTCTCTGTGTTATACAATATTGCTTTTACCTCACCAGGGAATAAAGCTTAATGTGTCGACCAATCAGATGCAACATGTTAAATGATGAAATAATGCTTGTCTGAAAAGGCATATGTTTTGGTACAAACCTTAATAAGCAAATGGATACAAGGAAGTCAAAGATCATTGAAAAAAGCTTTTCAGATTCTCCTCAAGGACAAATCTATGACTGTGTGTATTTGTAAGAGCGGAGAAAGAAAAAGCGACGCAGAGAGAAAATAAGATAAACCCAATGAACATCTATCTGTAAAATTACTTTTATTTAATGTTCATTTGATGGTGTGTTTACACTTGTAATTTGCTACTTTTGGTTTTTTTTTTTTGGGTCTGCACCAAAGATTAAAATGGTACATTTAGTCCTGGTTCGCTAAGTGTTCACACTGTCATTTTTAACACAAACCTAAAGCTACAAAACAAAAGGCATAAAGATAAGGTCACAACCCAAGTATTCTTGTAGTTTCATTAAATTAAGGTTGAATCACTGATGTCACATGAACTATTTTAGCGATGTCCTTACTACCTTTCTGGGCCTTGAACATGGTAGTTTCATTGCTATCTACGCAGGGTCAGAAAGCTCTCGGATTTCAACAAAAATATCTTAATTTGTGTTCTGAAGATGAACGAAGGTCTTACGGGTTTGGAGCTACACAAGGGTGAGTAATTAATGACAGAATTACTGTGACATCACGTCCTGTTTTTACTTCGTTTAGATGTCTTTGGTTTCTGTTACGTTCAAATTTCCATCCAACCACACCAGAGTTGGCTTGGAAGCAAACAGAGACCTAGTTTTTCAGCGAGTCTTGGCCCGCTTTATTGGTGCGCACCAACGTTACTCAAACCGCTCTAACAAAGCAGTCACACCAGAGTTTGTTTAAATCAAATCGAACCTTCCAAGTGTGAACATGCCCTAAGAGAACAAGTAGGTCTGTCTGAGGTTTTTCAGTTTAAACATATTGCTCAGAAAGCTGCAGTGTTTTCTCAATTACACTCTTCAAAATAAAGGTGGTTCACAATGCCATAAAGAACCGTTAACATCTTTAGAACCTTCCTGTTTCACAAAAGGTTCTTTACAGTGAAAGAAGGTTCTTCAGATTATAAAAAAGAGATGGTTCTTTAAAGAGCCTTTGACTGAATGATTCTTTGTGGAACCAAAAATAGTTCTTCTATGGCGCTGCTGTGAAGAACCTTTACAAGCACCTTTATTTTTAAGAGTGTAAACACAATTGCCACAGCAGATGTCCTCATACCAAAAATCATTAACTTCTGAGGGTGATTTGTCTGACAGGACAGGCTAATCATGCCCACAGATGGAAATGTTCTTAGGTCCAAGGAGAACAGATTAGCATATTTTGCATGAGAATAAACAGTGAGTCACATTTTGAAGTATTATTATCATACTGAGGAACAATTCAGCCTCTACTTATGCAGCATAGGTAGTAATGAACTTTTTTTTGACCATATGGTTTCTAACGTCAGCAACATAAGGGTGCAACTATGTGCATGGAAGGTGTGTATATATTTATGTTCTCTAACCATTATCTTGTGACAATAAAAGTGAGAACTTTGCCAGTTTGGCGATGAGTCATCGAACCTTACATAGTCCCAAAAGGATGCAAATACGGAGTAAGGTCAAAGTTTCTTGATGAGGAATTCAGATAACAGCTGATTCACTCAGACATCATGCTCTTTATGAATATGTAAAAGACTACACCTGATCCATGTTAATCATGCAGAATGTAAATTTCAGCCTCACGAATGCACAAACAAGAGATGCGATGCTATAAAAGTGAAAAAGTTCTAGGATTCCAATACATTTCCACACAAATCACTGTGGCCAAAAGAACATAAAAGGAAGACATGCTGTGCATACAATAACTCGGCGCTTGCTTAATGCTGCTTCTCAAGACAAGGACGTTTTCTGAAAGAAGTCATTAAATATGCATATGTTACAGCATGGTGCCTACGTCCTACGGTAAATCCCCTTAACGCTGATATCTGCATGGAGCTGTGCTGTTAATTTTAAAGACCCGTCTGCCCTTTTGGTTGTTTAAATATTTATAAAGTTTCTTCTTCTTCTTTCAACCTTTGGCTCATATCCTGCTTCATGTTGAGTACTGATGCGCCCTGTGATTGAAGGGTAATTTATTTCATAGAGGAGTAAATAACAGCTGCATCCTTCCCTATTCTGAATAATTACAATGACGTTTTTGCACTGGGTGAGCGCTATCGATGAAGTAAAGATGGACTGGAAATGTTGAATACTAATTCTTTTGAGGCAGAAATATTTTTGGGAAAAGGAAATGCAATTCTGTTTGTAAATGCTCTGAATGGGATCTTTTCAAAAAATAATATCGAAAATCAAAGAACATTAAATCAATTTGAATTTGTATCAAATTTAATTCATTCCTTTATTTTTAGAAAATAACCAAACTCATAACGTTTATCTTTAATGTCACGTAAACAACTAGTCACAACAGGGTATTGTATTCGGATATGACTAACCTAATGACTGTGGTTCAGTAAGTGAGACAAATTAACTGAGAAACTACTCCAGACGTTTCATAAATTTTTGTGACTCACTAAAAATAAACGGCTTATAATGGTCCTCTGTGCAGAAATCTGATTTAAATTGTCACACTGTTTTTTGCAGGATTTCAGGAAACACTACTTTAGCGTTGTTATAGTATCAGCAGAAGAAGACACTTGGGTAAATCCATAACAGAACTGAACATTTAAAATATATGACCCCTTGATGACGAAACCAGTCTTAAGTAGCACGGGTATATTTGTAGCAATAGCTAAAAATATATTGTATGGGTCAAAACGATAGATTTTTCTTTAATGCCAAAAAGGATACTAAGCAAAGATCATGTTCCATGAAGGTATTTTGTAAATTTCCTACCGTAAATATACCAAAACATAATTTTTGATTAGTAATATGCATTGCTAAAAACTTTATTTTGACAACTTTAAAGGTAATTTTCTCAATATTTAGATTTTTTTTGCTCCTTCAGATTCCAGATTTTCAAATAGTCATATCTCGGCCAAAAGTTGTCGTAACAAACCATACATCAGTGGGAAGCTTATTTCAGCTTTCAGGTGATATATAAATCTCAATTTCAAAAAATTTCCCATTATGATTAGTTTTGTGGTTCATGGTCACATATGTTTTCCCTTTTTTTTTTTTTTTTGAAGTGTTCCTTGCAGCACTGCTACGTAACTAGTGTAGAGTGCTGACGTTTGCTAGTTCCACCAGTGTTTTTACATTTAGCAGTAACTCAACAGCTAATAACTTTTTTTATTAAAAGGGTCATTGGGTGCCCATTTTCCACAAGTTGATATGGTTCTTTAGGGACTTAATGTAAAGTGTATAATATACTTTGGTTAAAAATTCTCAATGGTAGTGTAAAACAACACCCTTTTTACTTTGCCAAAATCAGCTCTGCAAAAATCATCCTATTCTGGTCGAGGCTGCTTTAATTGTTAATGAGCTCTGCTCACCCCGTCCCTCTCTTCTCTCTGTGGAGTGACGAGCCTGTTTATTTTAGCCGCATTTAGCCACGTTTAGCCGCTAAACTTGGTAACTAGCACATTATTAGGAAAGGTGATTGCAGAGATTCATAAAAAAAAAACCTTCTCGCTTCTGCTGTAGATGAAGCTGGATCACGAATGATTTGCGTGAACATAGACACATTTATGTAGATTGGGAGGCGCATTCCTTTCACAAACAAACTTAATCCACTGCATCTTCAGCAGCTCAGATGTCCGGAGTAAATGACGACCACTATGTTCATTATTACATCCAGCAACACAACACCTCAGTCGCTCAATCTGAGATATTCTTGTCTAACTTACATTCCTGTTCCACATCGCAACAATGGAGGTTGGACCGTGACAGCTGATCTGAGGTAAGACACTCATGTCAATCAACTATCGTGGGAGCGGCCTCTGTCGGTGTGACGCCACACCGTCAGTCATCTGAGAATGGCTCGATTTGAAAAAGGGGATATTTTTACAGATTAATTAAAAACCACTGCATGGATTTTGATCATTATAGGGTAGATTTGTACATACACTGACAACACACATTAATGTTCAAACAACATGTAAAAGTGAACTTTGCATCCGATGACCCCTTTAATCAGCTTGTAACGTTTTTTACTTATCATACTTAGGTACTTATCACAGAATCATTTTCAAATAAATTTGATTGTATCTCTTACTATTAGTCCATTTCTATATCAATTTTAAATTTCAGTAAATTTAGTGTAACATTTAATGGCAGAATTGTGTACACAGAGTTTTGCCAAAGCATTACACACAAGTAACGGCAAGAAAAGGAAATATACAATGCAACAATAACAAATAACAATACAATACAATTACAATAACATTATAAATAATACAATAAGATTTTATAAGACGCAAACATTGAATTAAGGCAGTTTTCGGTTCCCACATACAGTGCAGTCAATCTCGGTTTTCAAACTGTATAATTTCTTTAGTAAATATAAAGAATTATTACAAATACTCTGGGCAAAACGTATTTGTTTCGGATATTCCCTCAAACTGCTTCAAAAACATGATCAGAAAATGGCCTACGTTCATTTAGTATGGGAGAAAATCTCTCTCACACAGACTACTCACCACTAACCTTAGTTACAGATACAGCGGTGACAGCAGTCATTCCGCGCTGTAGCTAAAAATACAGCTGAACGCGTTTGATCGTTCCGTTGCTTATTTTCACACCATTAACAGGTCGTCGAGTCCCTTCACCCCATAACAGCACGAGAGCGGGAAAGGTGAGAAGCGGGAAAAGCTCCCGCTCTCGCTCAGACACACAAGCTCAAACGCTGCCCCGGCGCGAGAATGTTACGCATCAGTCATTTGTTGCCATGGCAACTGTTTCCTGACCGTCTGAGCTCGCAAGCTTTCAAGAGTTGTGAACAGTCTATATATATTAAATTAGATTTTTTCCCCCACTGAGACGTTAAAACAGAAATGATTGTACTTCAATACTACCAGAAATAAACCAGCAAACATTTTTAAAGCTTTTTTTCCCACCAGGTTCAATTCTAGTCAACTTGAATTAATGTTTTGAAACAATCTTGCAACTCATATATAAAACCATAATAACTGTGCTATCTTAAAGGGATAGTTCACCCAAAAAAGAAAATTCGGAGAGCTTTCTGACCTTGTATAGACAGCAACATGGACGATTTTAACTACTGTACTTTACCTGTCCTTACTGCCTTTTTGGCCTTGGACATGTCAGTTGCATTGCTGTCTATGCAGGGTCAGAAAGCTCTCGGATTTCATCAAAAATATCTTAATTTGTGATCTAAAGATGAATGAAGGTCTTATAGGTTTGGAATGACATAAGGGTGAGTAATTAATGACAAAATTTCATTTTTGGGTGAACTATCTCTTTAATGCTGTTATGAAATTATTGCATCAAGCTCCTTGTATGGTAAGGTTGGTTATGTTGTGACAAAGTTGTTTGCTATTGCAAACATATAATTTATTTGTTGGTTCAACAATAGAGTGATACTGATTCAACAGACAAACAATAGTGCAAACAGATAATTTTTTGCCTCATGTTTTGTACTGAGGGTCATTTTCAAGTATGTCATGAGTAAGACTGAATGCTTTGTCGTGATATCCCATCAGTGCATCACAATAGACCATACACCACATTATTCAACTAAATTAGTCCTCACTGTCATCTATGACTGTCTGTTGTTCAAAAAATGAAATGGCACTGCAATAACACCCATTAAAACATTCAGTAAGTCTCTAATTACAATGTATTAGCAGCTCTGTGTACAAACGAGTTGATTTGTCATAGTTATTTAAGCTATCAATCATACATTAGTGTTTGACATAAAACAAATAATAAAATAAACATTTGTGCTAATGAAGAGCTAGAGCCAAGATCTAAAATACATTTAATAACTATCTTTGAACTCTTGACCTCTTTGCTTATGTTGAAACACCCATTCCCATGCATCTGAAGGCAATCTTAGCACCTTTTGCTTCAGACTACTGCTATGATCAACACATCACGACTCACTCTCATCCTACACCCACTCATTTCAGACATACAGTAGTTCAGTTTGCCAAGTGTCATAGAAGGTGCTGGTGCCATAACAGTGCCACCTACTGTACAGCTGGTAATATGTGGACATAGTATTAATCACTCTCATTTTTTTCAATACCAGCCCTAGCATTACACATGAATTCTTTCGCTGTGTTCACAAAACAAACAGTGAGATTTAAAAAAACAATCAGTTCCCTTACGAAAACGAACCATTGTTTTATTATAGCAAAAGTGCAGGAGCCATGTTTTTGACATATTGCTTACCATATGTATAACCACAGTTTTATACCATGGTTAAAATATTTGGTAAAACCATGGGTAATTTTTGGTTAGCATAGTTTAACTATAACCATGTTTTGTTTTGGTTTTATCTGTAGCAAAACCATGGTTCATTTTTCTAACCCTGGTGGAAAAAAACAGCATATGCTGGTCAGGTATGTTTTGGTGCTGGTTTATGCTGGTCCTTAGCTGGTTTATGCTGGTTGACCAGCAACATGACCAGCATAAACCAGCAAAGGACCAGCATAAACAAGCTAAGAACCAGCTTAAACCAGCATCAAAACATACCTACCAGCATATGCTGGTTTTTTCACCAGGGTATTAGTTTCGCTGCTATATGAATGAGTTGCTAATCAGTGTCAGTCCCTTTTTTAATTCTTTTTGACCAAAAATCATATGTAACCATAGCGAGAGTACCAAAAGGCGATATCAAAAATGGCGACGTCCAAAAGTCTGAAAAGGTAAGACGCGAGTCCAGTCAAGTCGCGAGTTTATCCGTCTTGTTTTAAATAACCGACACCGGCTTTTTTACCTCAGTGGAGACTGGAGGACGAGCCAGATTCTGGATCCAAACCTTCAGATGACACACTGCTAAAATCCACCTCAATTCGTGAGACACATTTAACATAATGTGACAGACTAATTACGACTCCTTTCAGATAAGTGTTTGCCGCGGTTTTGAGTTCCGAAAATGTATGGACCGTGTGAGTTCTATTTTAGAATACGGTTGTCAGTCGCAATGAACTGTGTATTAAACGCTCAAATACATGTATGACAAAGTATTCTGCTGTGTAAACAGTTTTCTGCAACATAAAAATTGTAATGACGCCGTATCCTAAATCTAGCGAACAACGTAGTCCGATAATTAAGTTGTAGCGTAGTGATTCACGAAGAAGAACCGAGTCATTCGTTCATTTTTTGTGAACCAAAAGCATGTTTATTAACGTGTAGCTGTAATAAGTATTTTATAAAAATGAATGAATTATGCCACATTTTGTTTTGTTTTAGCGTTGGGGGGTAACACATTACAAGTAACTCGAGTTACGTAATCAGATTACTTTTTTAAGCAGGCCTACTAGTAAAGAACCACATTACTTTTAAATCTACAACAAAATTTTGTTTAAGACCTGTCTCCATATGGAATAAAAACGCGAGTAAGGTGCAAAAGTGTGTAAACATGTTTGGCTATTGTAGTTTTAGACTAAATGTGAACATGCATTTTACTTATCTCACTTGCTCAAAAACAAATTCAGAATATATTTTTTGTTAGCAAGCCCAGGCCAGGTGAGAAATGAAATGAAATAACATTTATATTTAAACATTTATTTCTTGAAAATACCAAAAAGAGTCCTTAATCATTTAGAAACACAGCAGACACCTTCAAAGTGACTTAAAAAGCAATCATTCTCTTAAATATTATCTACTGTAACAAATTAAATCAAATTGTGTATCAGAGTACCATAATGGAAATGATTTTGTATAGCTCCCGCTATATCTTTGTTATTTGACAAGCTGTTTGTTCCCAACAGAGTCATTATTACCCTCTACAAATAGATGCTCACTTAATTGTTTACTTCGTCAGTTCGATGGCAAACTGTGCATGATGTTTGTGTCCTCTTCATTGGCACAGGCCTGAGTAGACATCAGTGTAGGATGCTTCCCATCGCCCTGAGGCTCCCAGGCTTCCTGCCAGCGTGCTCTCCTTTTAGTCTGTGTTGCGTCAAAGCACGTCCTTTGCAGCAAGATCTACACCCCACGGCGTAGCCGGCTAAGAGGGATTAACTTACCCATCAATGAACAGCTGGAGGGACTTTAAATGGCCATTAAGAAGGAGACAAGGTGTGTCAGTGTGAGGGGGTGAATGAATTAGTCACCTACTTCCTCTTTGGTAGATTTTTCAATCAGCGACACACATGAGAAGGGAATTAACTGATGTGTGTTTGTGTGACAGAGAAAACTAGAGGGAACTTTGATGTTAAAATCTTCAAATGTGGGGTTTGAATCCATTTTGTTATTCATGGATTATTACTGCAATGTTTATGACAAAATTTGGGCTTTTAATGACACTAGGTACATGCGTCTGTTCCCAGTTGGGCTTTTATTCTGCATCACAGATGTGAATCAAAGCTTTTATCTCATTATGCAACTAAATGAATCATGTGTTTATTCAGTTCTGTTAAAATCCCTTAAATCAAATCAGCAAACATCATTAGTATCAGCATTATCCAATATAATCATATTAGTAAAACATCTTCATAAGTTATTTATTTATTTATTCTTGAACAGAACTAAGAGCATCTACGCCAAAGACTGTATAATAATGAATAACTAGGTCCTGATTAGATTAATGTAACCAATCACATGCATGTTTTTTTTTTTAAAGCCAATCAAGAAAACAAAAGTACAATGTTTTCAGGTTACTTCTTTATTGGATAATGTATTACTGACGAAATCCAAAGCCGCATATATGATCACAAGGCAAATACAACTGGCAAATGTGTAATTCATAATTTTTGGTCTAGACAGGAATGAAATATTCAATCTTGCTTCATGTAATCACCAGTAGAGGGCAGCATTGGAAAATAATGAGGTTTAAACTGCAGTACCAGTAAGACTGTCAAGGAAATTATAGTGAATTTTAGCGATGACTAAACATATTAGGAAACATTAGTTTGACTGGAAATATTACAAATGCCACTGAATACTTTTAAATTATTGAATTATTATTATTAGATGTACTTGAGCAATTTCTTAATAAGTAGTTTATATTCAATTATTATTATTTCATTTTTATATAAATACTAATTTATTATTGTTATTATTATTACTGTTTTAATGTGCAAATAACATACTTGTGTATTATTATTAGTATTATTATTATTGGATGCACTTGAGCAATTTCTTATAGAATCATTTAAAAAAATAGTAGTAGTAGTAGTAGTAGTAGTAGTATTTTAATTATATATGAATAATAATTTATTGTTGTCATTATTTTAAGTATTTTAATATGCAAACAACATATTAGTGTGTTGTTGTTATTATTATTATTATTATTATATGTACTTGAACAATCTCTTACTGAATTATTTTTTTTAATTATATTTTATTGTTATATAATTAATCATTTATTATTGTTATTGCTATTTTAATTTACAACCAACATACTTGTGTATTATTATTATTAGATGTACAATTTCTTATGAAAAAAATATATTTAATAATAATAATTATTATTATTATTATATTAATACAAATTATTCTTGTTATTATTGCTATTTTAATATACAAACAACATACTTGTGTATTATTATTATTATTATTATATGTACAATTTCTTATGAAAAAAATATATTTAATAATAATTATATTAATACAAATCATTCTTGTTATTATTGCTATTTTAATATACAAACAACATACTTTTGTATCATTATTACTATTATTATTTTTATTATTATTAGATGTACTTGAGCAATTTCTTATAATTGTATATATATTATTATTTTTTTTTATTTTATTTTATAGTTATTGCTATTTTAAATACAAACAACATACTTGTAAATTATTATCATTACTATGTATATGTATATTAAATTTTATATTTAATTATTATAATTATCATTTTAATTTTTATTGATTATTATTGTTTTTGCTATTTTAATACACAAACAATATACTTGTGTATAATAATTATTATTGTTAGTAGTAGTAGTATTACATGTACTTGAGCAAATTCTTGAATAATTTTATATTTAATTATTATTATTATTTTATTTTTATATTAATAATAATTTATTATTGTTATTAATTTTCTATTTTATGTATATATAAACATCATGCTTGTGTATTATTTTTATTATAATTTATATTATTATGTACATGCAATTTCAGTTTTGTTTAATTATCATTATCATTTTATTTTTATTCATTTTTTTGCTATTTAATATACAAACAACATACTTTATTATTATTATTAGATATACTTCAACAATTTCTTATTGAATAACTTTATATGTAATTATTATTATTTTATTTTTATATTAATAATAATTTATTATTTTTATTATTATTTCTATTTTAACATATAAATAGCATACTTGTGCATTATTTATATTTTATTAAATTACTGTTCTAAAATTTTTGTTTAAAAACATTTATTTTCTATAGCTATAAGCATTTCATCCTTTACAGACAAAACATAAAATGGTCATCTAGCCTTACCCTTCAACCACTGAATAAATATATGGCAACTGTAATAACATTCATACTTCACAATCTGTTCTTTTCCCCCTCCGTTCTACCAGGATCAAACCATTTTCAGATTCAGTCAAAGCTACAGCCGCATTGTGTTTTTCATCACTGCAAATCAAAATCAGACATCTTTCAGTAAGTTCTCACACTCGCTTTTGCAGCTCATAAATATAGTGATCTTTGATGAATCACTGATATTCATGAATAAGTGTAAGATGAATAATGGAAAACAGCACTAAGTGAGTTTCTGTAGATCCAAACAATGTGAGAAAGTCCTTGAGCAAGTGCTTCCTTCGGCCACCCACCTCAAGGTCAGTGTTCATTGGAAATTATTGTACATCAACAGAACACCCCCTTTTTTATACAAACACAGACAGAGATGGTTCATGTGATACTTTCATTTTCTTCTCCCCCTCGGAGATCAAAGACCCTCCATTGAGGATCAAGCCATATGGGAAGAACCTGCAAAATATTAGCTGGCATGCAATATCATACCACAGCGATGGGAGGAAGGCAGGGTGTGCCAGTGAAGAAAGCATGCCAGCGCACGACTATGGGAGTTTATATCAGAACCGAAATCGTCAATATGAACCATGTGTTCCACGCTCAAGGTACTCCTTGTCTTGAGCACAACATCTTAATGAGCTCCATGCTCGGCGGATGGTGGTTTTCCACATGGCTGAATGTCCCACAGACACACTAAGTCTCATCTATTTAGCGGTCACGCCGTTGACTTCCAGGCTACGTTTTAATGGAAGTCACGTGCCAATAGGTGACAGTCCGCAGATGCCGCTGCCAGGCCCCACCAGTGACCACAGCATTGTTTATCTCAGTTTATCTGGCCACAGGTGTGTCTAATCAGTTATTTAAACTGTATAATAGCTAAAATATTCAGCTGAATTACCCTTTGGTTGGAGAAGTTCTTGCACACAGGCTTCTGCAAAACAAAACTGACATTTGACTGCCTTTTCATTCAAATTAAACCACACAGGATGCTGAAAACCAGAGCAGCAGCGGACACAATAAGCATAATTATGAGTATTAAGTAACTCAAAATTTTGGGGGGGACAAAAGCCGGGGCTGGTTGTTACAAGAGATAAATCTCAGTAACTATGAGGTTTTGGTTCAAACTGCAATTACACAAACTGAGTGTTTTCTCTAGCAGTGGTTTTGTATGTTGGTCAAACAAGATTAAACTTATAATTAAAGCAGACTTTAACTGAAAAGTGGATATTTTCTGCTCTGGACAAGGGTTCTTTTTTTTCAAAGGTAACAATATATTGGATCAAGCTGTCACAATGGTCATTTAAACTGTTTATTTATGGATTTATTATAATTTAATTAACATTTTCTTGGTCAATAACAGTTAAAAGTGAGGCAGTCCCTCTTCAAAATATTGAATGAGGAAGAAAAATCATAGTACAAAAATAAAACAATGCCAATTTAACATTAAAAAGTGTATAAATCACTTATTTTACTAAAGAACCATTGTCGTATAGGACACCAGCAGCCTCCCCCCTGAGCCCATTGAGTTTTAACAGTCTTTTGTAACGTCTACACCTACGCCAACCCTAAACTTAGCCTTTACTATAATACAAAAACAGATTTATTGTTGTACAGTGTGACAAAAAATAACGTTAGATTGATGTGCGCAGTAGCTAGTGCTGTTCCCTTCTAGCCTTAACCGTTTTCATGCCGAGTCGTAATTACCGTAATTCCGAGATGACAACGCGTGACATTATACTCATAGCTTTCCATGTTGTCGGACTCGGAGGTTGCGCCTAAAGGTGCGTTCACGCCATATCGGAATTCCCGTAATTACGAGATTTAAACTTGTAAAAAGCGTTCACGTCCTCGCAGAACTCGTAATTACAACTTGTGAACTTGGAGGCTTCTGAGAGCAACGACTTGTACCACATGACCGCTGTACCACCTGACCAACGTAGGTTCTGTTCAGGCGTTGATAGTGTTGCCATAGAAAAGCATAATTCCGAGTCTGAGGACGTGAACAGCTCCGAGTAGAACGTCACATGTTGTCATCTCGAAATTACGGTAATTACGATATGGTGTGAATGCAGCATAAGTAGCGCCAAAACGAACTTGACGGCGGTCACGTGGTACATCTGTAACTGGTTTAAGTCGTAATTCTAAAAACATTCCGAGTTTACAAGTTGTAATTACGAGCTCAGGAACACTTGAGGGCTTTGGCGCTGATAGCGTTGCCATAGAAACACATAATTCAGATAGGATGTCACGCGTTTTCCTCTCGGAATTACGGCATGGCGTGAATGCAGCATAAATTAATCTGGCGACGGTCAGGTGGTACACCTGTCACATCTGTAATTTACATTCTAAGGTTACAAGTTCTAAGTTCTGAGCACGTGAACGCTTTGGCTTTGATAGCGTTGCCATAGAAACACATAATTCGGCTCTGAGTAGAATGTCACGTGTCATCTCGGAATTACGGTAATGGCGTGAAGGCAGCTTCAGTCTGAATGAATAGTAAAATGGCTTTAATGGGAAGACTAATTTACTTAAATATCTTATACACTTAAATATAGCCACTTTGTTACATCAAAATAAGATTTAAAATGGCGTGAAAATATGATCTGTGGGAGTTTTTAGTGGGTAATCAGTTTAGTGAAATTTAGAGTAAATCTAGGTCTGTGACCAGTGTTTACTGAATTTTGATGACTGATTAAATCCCCCCACCCCCCCAAAAAAAAATCAATTTAAGTTAAAAGTTAACTACTGAAAAGAATAAAATATATAGTTTAAATACTGCCTTGAGTTATTATTTTGGAATAAATGTAAAATGCTTAAAAACATTACCTTGATGAGATTAATACTTTGCTTTAATAAATAGAATATTTTTCTTTCTTCTTTTTCTGATAGTGTAAGTAATGTTCATTTAACCAAGAAAATGTGACTGGGACATGAATTTACATGTGATAATTTGAGAACACCACCGCACACCACTGGTATGCAGGCATTTCTGTAAGCCAAAACTTTAAGATTTGTTGAATTAACAAAAAATAAACCTACCCTGCGAAATTTTTATGGACTTACTTGCATCTTCATTTGCCACTTAAGTTATCTTGTTAAATGTCTTGGTTAACTGAGTTCAGACGGACCGAGATGAAGTGTGGGAGTTTTTCAGTCTCATATCCGAGAACTGACTCAAGTACACAACTGCATCAGCAACGTAACTGGCTGGAATTATCGCCCATCCCAGAAGCATAATTTACTCGGGCAAAATATTTATACAGAGGCGGACCGAAATCACTTACAACAAGTCCATTCACGAAACCGAGTGGAAACAACCCACGTTAACAGCTCTGTAGACTTCTTATCCGTCTTAATACTTGTAAGGAACGCCGCTGGTTCAAACATCTGGGTAAAGAAATATTCAGCAGCATCATGAACTTCTTGGCTGTACTACATTGTGTGATACTTATTTCAGTTTGCGAAATACTTGAAGATCATCGAACGAACGGTGAGTGAACTACTTTACAACATGACTAGCTTTCTTCATTAGTTGCTATAGAAGTTTAGAAACCTTAATCTGACCTACCAGTGTACTTATCAAGATGTTACCACATAAATGTGTTTTAAGGAAAACACTAACGTTAGTTTATAATAATGACATTATAAATAACGAACTTACGTTTCGTAGACGTACCGTTCAATACTGACAGCGATCGAGAAGCTGTTGCTATGGTTACCTCCTCACGCAAAAGCGATTTCTGTTCTCGATCGCAAACCAGTTTGGTTATATATACTTTTATGTAAACACAGTTCATACTTTTAAGTCTGCCAGATTTTTCTTTGACCTCCTTTCTGGATACAATAATGCTAACAGTGCAAATGAACAGAAAGTGAGTGCACTTTAGATTTATTGCTTTGGCATTTATTGCAGGCTTTTATATAAGTGGCATAACGTTAGTTATACATTCCCAAACATCTATGCAATATACGCAAAGACAGTTTAATGGCATTTCAGAATCACTTCTATGCCACCTTTTGAATATATGAAGGTTTTACTTATTCTGAACAAATATTTGAAATATTTTCTCAAAGTGTCAGAGAAAAAAATTTATGTGAAAGTTCCTTTTTTGCCTCGTAACAAATGAGGTATTTCTCATATGACACATTTTATTAGGTAATGTCACATGTCTGAGATCATCTTTGTTTTAGTCATCAAATACTTTCCAGTTTAATTTGTGCAACTGAGAAGGAATGGAGAAAAGATATCACAAGCTGATGTCAGGGTTGTATTGTTGGCAACATCTCTGAGATGGATTATGTGTGTTTTCATTCTGTATTTGTCTGTCTAGCTGGCATGTGCTGGCTGCAGCAGGGTCCGGAGCACCGCTGTGATATGGTGCTCATGAGGGGCGTGAGTAGGGAAGAGTGCTGTGCAGCCGGCCGTCTGGACACTGCCTGGTCCAACACCAGTCTGCCAATCAATGAAGTCAGCCTGCTGGGATTCCTGGGAATAGTTTCCTGTAAGCCGTGCAAAGGTACAGACTCGTATTTATTCTTCATTCTAAGATCTCAGCGGGTAGACGTGGTTGTCCCACGGCGTAATGTTCCAACTTGTTGATATCAGTGAGAGAGTCTGTGGTGAAGTCTTCTTGAACCGTTACAAAAAATGGTACAAAAGCTGTCACTAGGACCATTTTGTACCTTTTACGTACCAAACCCTTTAGCTGTGACAACCCGCCTCAAGTGACAACATTTGTACCTTTTTTCCTGAGAGTGTACCATTTTAAGTCTTCTACTCACGTTAGAGAACATTCCTTATTTGCAAATTAGGGCTGAACCCATTTGGGGTTGAGGAGATAAAATCTAGTACTGTAGGCCAAATCTTGGTTTGGAGAGTTTTCTTTGCAAAAGCAATTCTTCAGCATGTTTAAAAAACGTGGATCTACACCAGATGTTTTGTTTAACTTTCCCCGGCTGTTGTGGGAATCATTTACTACTGATAGCCTTGGCCAGGTACGTAGGTTCATATAAGGGCTCCAAAACTCTACTATCATCAGACGTTTTAAACACAGAGTGTTTTCTCTTGAGTAAACAAGTTAGCCGACGTGATAATTAGAATGAATTTCCTCAGCCCAGTAAGCCCATAATTGTGCTCAAAATAGTAGTTTTGTGGCTTTTAGTGCATATCCATTAGCTTTGAGGTCATCTGTATGATTGTGTGCTCTTAAAATTCACTTTTAGCAGATAATTTTAGCAGATGGATGCATTTAAAATGTATGGTCATCCTCCTCCAGGTCATCGTGCACTCACTCATTTCATCCAATCAAATGCTCTCTAGAATGAGAATGTCTCTCACACTTAACGTGCAGTAACATTAGCAAAATTTTGCTGGCCAAAAATGTTCCATTTTCTGTTGTCAACAGTGTTGTGACATATCCGCATGACCAATTTGACCAATGTTGCGTAATCTTTGTGGGGAAATAATTTGTCCTCTAACAAAATTCCTGATCACATAAATTCCAATCGAAATGATTGTTTTTCTGTCTTTCTTTCTGCCTGCTAAAAACTGTCAAAACAAAACACGACTCACTTCTGATGAGCAACAGCAAGTTGCAAATCTAAATTCCAGATTATGTGGATTTCACCCTCATACGAAATTCCAGATTGTGTGAATTTCACTTTGGATTGCACTTGCAGAAATTCACTGAACAACAGTAAATGTGACAGCATCTCAAAACGACTTGCTTCTGATTAGCTTTAGCAACTTGCAAAGTGAAATTCCAGATTGTGTGGATTTTAACCTCATATGAAATCCCTGATTATGTGGATTCCTACTAAAATAACTGGATTTCACTTGCAGAAATTAATATGAACTTTCAGAAATTCACTGCACATTAATATGACCTACTTCTGTTTAGCAATAGCCAGTTGCAAATCAAAATTCCAGATTGTGCGGATTTCAGCTTCATGTGAAATTCCAGATTATTTGGATTTCGCCCTCATACGAACTTTCTAATTATGTGGATACCTATGTAAATAAGTGGATTCCACTTGCAGAAATTCGCAGAATAATGGTAAATGTGACTGCACATTAATATGACCTACTTCTGATTAGCAATAGCAAGTTGCAAAGTGAAATTCCAGATTGCTTGGATTTCGTCCTCATACAAAATTCCTGAAAGTGTGGATTTCTGTTGAAATAACTGGATTTCACTTGCAGAAATTCCCTGAACAATGGTATACATGACTGCACATTAACATGACCTACTTCTGATTAACAAAAGCAAGTTGCAAATCGAAATTCCAGATTGTGTGGATTTCACCCTTATACGAAATTCCAGATTGTGTGGATTTCACTCTCATACAAAATTCCTGATTATTTGCAATTCTTTTGAAATAACTGGATTTCACCTGCAGAAATTTGCTAAACAACAATAAATATAACAGCATCTCAAATCGACCCACTTCTGATGAGCTTTAGCAACTTGCAAAGTGAAATTCCAGATTGTGTGGATTTCGCCATCATATGAAATCCCTGATTATGTGGATTTCTATTGAAATAACTGGATTTCGCTTGCAGAAATTCACTGAACAATGGTAAATGTGACTGCACATTAATATGACCTACATCTGATTAGCAATAGCAAGTTGCAAATCAAAATTCTAGACTGAGTGGATTTCGTCCTCATACGAAATTCCAGATTGTGTGAATTTCGTCCTCATAAAGTTCCTGATTGTGTGGATTTCTAATGAAATAACTGGATTTCGCTTGCAAAAAAATTTGCTGAATGATGGTAAATGTGATTGCACATTAATATGGCCTACATCTGATTAGCAATAGCAAGTTGCAAATAAAAATTCCAGATTTCAATTCCAGATTTCGCCCTCATATGAAATTCCTGACTGTGTGGATTTCTACTGAAATAAATGGATTACTCTTGCAGAATTTACCTGAACAACAGTAAATGTGATAGCATCTCAATACAACCTACTTCTGATTAGCTTCAGCAAGTTGCAAATCAAAATTCAAGATTGTGTGGATTTTACCCTCAAACAAAATTCCTGATTACATAGATTCCTATTAAAATGACTGGATTCCGAAACTTGGATACAGAAACTTACAGAACAACAGTTAATATGACCTCACTTTAAAACAGCCTACTTCTGATTAGCAATAGCACATTGCAAATTGAAATTCCAGATTGTGTGGATTTTGCCCAAATGCAAAATTCCAGATTGTGTGATTTTAAAATGTTTAAAATAACTGGATTTTGTCTGCAAAATAATTCTAAACGATGGTAAATTTGACTGCACACTAATATGACCTACATCTGATTAGCAATAGCACACTGCAAAGCAAATTTCCTCCTCATACAGAATTCCTGATTGTGTGGATTTCCATTGAAATAACTGGACTTTTGCTTGCAGAATTTCGCTGAACAATTGCAAATGTGCTTGCACATTAATACGACCTACTTCTGATTAGTAATGGCAAGTTGTAAATCGAAATTCCAGATTGTGTGGATTTCACCCTTATACAAAATTCCTGACTGTGTGGATTTCTATTGAAATAACTGGATTTCACTTGCAGAAATTCGCTGAACAATGGTAAATGTGCCTGCACATTAATACGACCTGCTACTGATTAATTTCAGATTTATTATTTTAATTTTTCTCTCAATTTAGCTATATTTCTCCTTATGCATGAAATGAATAAATCATTTGACACAATAGCAGCTACTTTTCCCCCCTTCTCTCTCCTCCCTCTCTCAACCTTCACTCTTTCCCAATGCCTATTGGAAAGCAGACTTGTTTTGCCGTTCCCTCTTGGAGATGACTGAATTCCAGCACACCGCAAAGAAAAATGTGTGCCACATGCTGGAGAGGTCTGGTCCTCATAAGCCTCAAACACAATCAGCATCATTAGACACTTGGGGTGGGAGGGGTGCACTGGAAGTGAAAGTCTGTTATGTTGTTTGTTCCATGGCGTTTGCTTTCCATTATCATAAAACTATATGGACTTGTGGACCCTACTGTGTGACCTCCCCAGCATGTTCTCAATGTCAAAATGCTTCAAAGCATTCCTGAAAGCTCAACTCACGCTTAGCGTCTGTCCGGCACATTTCCTTACATTTGTTTTTCGGGGGCAGACAAGGCAGTTCATAAATTATGTGTGACTGCCCGTGGATCTTGAGGAAACAGGGATTTCCAGTGGAGGTGGAGGTATCTGATTCGGCCTTGAGTGATTTGGTTGGCTTCACAGGGAAGGGGAGCAACAGGATATTAAAGAACTTGCAGGAATGGGAACCAGAAGCTGGGATAACGGGGCCTGAATCTTAGAAACAGTTTCTGATGTGTTTTGTTTGCTCTGGCTTCGACATTGAATGGAGTAGAATGGACAATTATTGGAAAGTATGTCAATGGGTGACTCACTGACTCAGAATGACTCACTTTGCAGTTAAAGAAAGTTTGACGTTAGCATGTTGCTAAGCTAATGGCTTTTCAGTATTGAATGAATCTATAGAGTTCCTTATAATCAGCTTTTGTCCACCAACTTTCTCTTGCAGAGAACTGCGAGGGGGTCAACTGTGGCCCTGGAAAGGTGTGCAGGATGAAGTCTGGACGTCCCCAGTGCGTGTGCTCTCCAGACTGTTCCAACATCTCCACTAAACATGCCGTGTGTGGGAGTGATGGAAACTCATACAAAGACGAGTGCGCCCTGCTGATGGCTCGCTGCAGAGGTCACCCCGACCTGGAGATTATGTACCAGGGGGAATGCAAAAGTACGCTTAGGTTCCACATGCTGAGTCCATTATTTTGCTAAGACTGAAAGAAAAGCTTCAGATTCAGGTTGATTTAAAATTTTCAGAGAGAAAGTGCATGTTTACCCAAATGTATTCTGAAAACATTAAATGATATTTAGCAGTGTAAATGATATTTAATGGCTTGTGTCCACCGAATGGTATGGTTCAGTGAAGTACAGGACTGCATTTCCCAAAAGCATTGTAACCCTGCTTTTGAGAAACGCAGCCTAATTCAGTTTGATTCGGGATGGAACACCCTGACAGCACAGGTACATCTCAGACGTCTGCATTTACATCTACACGCAAGTGACAATTCTGTCAACCAATCAACATTCTGGAGAGAGTGTAGCTCCACCCTTTAGGTATTGAACTATTTTGCTAGGTACCCCAATGGAAGGGTCCCAAAAAAGAGGTACGGTACAGTTCACTATTTTGGTACCATTCACAACTTCTGCCAATGGAAATGGAAATAATTGCATTCCAGTCTCTACTGTACTGAACCGTACCACTCTGTGGAAACGAGCTATAAGTGACTGCAAATATTGCATTAATGGCGATTTTCCACTGCATGGTAAAGCTCAGTACGCCTCACCTATTACTTTCTTTTAGTACCACCTCAGTTGAGGTTCTAAGCAAGCCGTACTGATACTAAAATGTGACGTGTAAACACTGCAGATCACTGATTGGTCAGAGAGAATCGTCACTACTAGCGTCACTGGATTCGCCAATGAGACACTGAACCCACCTGATTTAAATAGTCAGCAACAACCACCACAGTAAAATTCTGAACCTTTAACTGACGTAATTGTCTAATGTCGGTTATTTCGTTTTTTTAATCTTGTTAATACTTTCTCATTAAAAACACTACCGCGTATGTGGTCAGCGCTATACGGATGCGTATGGCCATTGCGCTTGTGTCTTTTGCAATGTCTCGCACATGAGTGTCGTGTTTAAGACACCGTGTCAAGTTAACGGAATTTAAACTTTTACATGCAGCACCGCTCATTAATGTCAGTTCCAAAAACAGTGGGCCAATCAGAAGACCACGGAGGCGGGGCAAGCGAGCTTTTGTTTACAGTAGCAGAAAAGCACCATATGTTTGCACTTAAGTGCATTCTTTCTTATTCGTAAAGTACTTTAGTTCTATACTAAGTATTCTTTTTAAATGTATGGTAAAGCATACTACTTTTTCACAAGGGTTGTTCAAAATTTGGCATTAAAAGTGGCTTTCTGGTTGATACATTCAAAAATAACTGCAACATATGCTTTGAATCAAATATCAAATCATCTGAACCTCACCGATGCAAGTCATTTGCATAATTCAAACTGATTTTACTTTATTCTTCTTCTTTTTTTGGCTAGATAGTGTAGATAATATTTTGAACCCTGGTGATCACATGTTTTATGGAAATCTTCTTCTAAATATAATTTTTCATCATTTTCTTTATTCTTGACACTGTTCTTCAGAGTCCTGCTCAAATGTCGTATGTCCTGGGACGCATACCTGTGTGACGGACCAGACAAACAGCGCTCACTGTGTCATGTGCCGCACTGCTCCCTGCCCGATGCCCATGGTGACTGAGCAAACCATCTGCGGCAACGATAACATCACCTACCCCAGTGCCTGCCACCTGCGTAGGGCTACCTGCTTTTTGGGTCGATCCATAGGGGTCCGCCATTATGGGCACTGCAGAAGTAAGTTTTTATCCTGTTGAAAAAACCAGCATATGCTGGTTAGGTATGTTTTGAAGCATGGCAGCTGGTTTGAGCTGGTCCTGAGCTGGAGCTAGTTGCTTAGGACCACCTTAGGACCAGCACATAACCAGCTCGTAACCAGCTTATAACCAGCTTAGGTATGTTTTGAAGCATGGCAGTTGGTTTGAGCTGATTTAAGATGGTCCTTAGTTGGTCCTGAGCAGGAGCTAGTTGCTTAGGACCAGCTTAGGACCAGCACATGACCAGTTAAACCAGCTCATAACCAGTTTATAACCATTTTAGGTATGTTTTAAAGCATGGCAGCTAGTTTGATCTGGTCTAAGCTGGTTCTTTGTTAGTCATGAGCTGGTTTAAACTGGTTCTGAGCTGGTAATATGCTGGTTATGAGCTGGTCCTGAGCAGGAGCTTGTTGTTTAGGACCATCTTAGGACCAGATTAAACCAGCTCATAACCAGTTTATAACCATCATAGGTATGTTTTGAAGCATGGCAGCTGGTCTGAGCTGGATTAAGATGGCATTTAGTTGGACATGAGCTGGTTACAAGTTTGTTATGAGCTGGAGCTAGTTGCTTAGGACCACCTTAAGACCAGCACATGATCATCTTAAACCAATTTATAACCATCTTAAGTATGTTTTAAAGCATGACAGCTGGTTTAACCTGGTCCTTAGTTGGTCATGAGTTGGTTTAAGTTGGCCCTGAGCTGGTTATGAGCTGGTCCTGAGCAGGAGCTTGTTGCTTAGGACCAGTTTAGGACCAACACATGACCAGCTCATAACCAGTTTATAAACATCGTAGGCGTGTTTTGAAGCATGGCAGCTGGTTTGAGCTGGTCTTTAGTTGGTCATGAGCTGGTTTAAGATAATCCTGAGCTGGTTACAAGTTGGTTATGAGCTGGTCCTGAGCTGGAGCTAGTTGCTTAGGACTACTTTAGGACCAGCACATAACCAGCTTAAACCAATTTAACCATCGTAGGTATGTTTTGAAGCATGGCAGCTGGTTTGAGCTGGTTTAAGTTGGCCCTGAGCTGGTTATAAGCTGGTTATGAGCTGGTCCTGAGCAGGAGCTTGTTGCTTAGGACCACCTTAGGACCAGCACATGATCATCTTAAACCAATTTATAACCAGCTTAAGTATGTTTTGAAGCATGCCAGCTGGTTTGAGCTGGTTTAAGCTGGTCCTTAGTTGGTCATGAGCTGGTTTAAGTTGGTCCTGAGCTGGTTATAAGCTGGTTATGAGCTGGTCCTGAGCAGGAGCTTGTTGCTTAGGACCAGCACGTGACCATCTTAAACCAGCTCATAAGCAGTTTATAACCATCGTAGGTATGTTTTGAAGCATGGGAGCCGGTTTGAGCTGGTTTAAGCTGGTCTTTAGTTGGTCATGAGCTGGTTATGAGCTGGTGCTTAGGACCAGTACATGACCATCTTAAACCAACTCATAACCAGCTTATAAACAGCACAGAACTAGCTTAAACCAGCTGTCATGCTTCAAAACATACCTAACCAGCATATGCTGGTTTTTTCAACAGGGTATACACACCTGAAATTGCTCGAAGATTATGATAGACCCACAGTGGAGTTGCTGAACTCATTTTAACATTGTGTTTTACAGGTAATGAAGCAACTGAGGAGAATTCGCTCTTTTGAAGATGTCAAGAGCAGATCCGCTCCCTGTACCTATTACGATGGCACATAAGACGTGAGAGAACCTGTTTGAAACCATATAGTCTCACTACACGGTCCTCTGTACCAAAGAACCACTACTAGTATTTTATACGCATGCAATTCATACTTAAAGAAAATGTGTGGTTTTAACAGGAGAACTGAACTGATGAATTGACAGTGTGCATATTGTAAATATACTACAAGCTACTATTTATTGGAAAAAAAGTAAGGAAGTCAGTGTTATTTATGTGTTAACACCATATATCCGTACATCAGCTGCCTATATCAAGGTATTTATTGTGGGGTTTGCTTCAGTTTCTTTTATGTACAAGTCAGAAATGAATCATGTAAACATTCCCGTACCTATGAATTTCCTCATGATTACTGGATAAAAATGTCTATTTTTTTCACAAAGAGCTATTTCTTGTCAAATAAATATTTTACAAATTACTCTTCCATAACATTTTGTTTTTTTGTATTATTTTATTTTAAATATTTTATATTATTTATATGGTGTTTGTTACTATATTAACTTTTAATTCCCATGGTTTTCCAGACCTGGAAATTATCATTTTAAAATATTTTTCTAAGACAGTGGGAACCTTGACACAAGCTCTCTGTATGCCAGACAAAGTATATCAGTATGAACAAAGCACATACGGTAGAATAGTAACCAGCTAAAACGATGACCGAAAACCACTGATACATCTTCTTGAACATTCCTAAGTACAACTTTCCCAAAAACGTGCCTCTCTGCAAAATCCATGTGGAGTCACAGTTGAAATTCTTATGGACATGGGAGACTACTTAATCATTGAGATAAAGTGTTGTGCGTGTACTGTTTGTATTCAGAGGGATTACTCAGCCAAAACAACTACGCTTCCAGGCCACGTTCACGCTGACGTGAAGACCAAACTGAGCCACCCACCAAGCAATGAAATTACCAGCTACAGTCTGATGGCAGCAGTTTTTTACAAGGACGCTGGGACAGTCAAAGAATGTACAGTACATTCTACTGTTTTAATGGTTTTCACATTGTCGGGTTGTGTTTTTGTCATTTTATGTGTGTTTGAGATTTATGGTCACTAGGCGAAATTCAGTGACTAGGTGTTTTATCCGATTCCCAGTTAACCATATTGTGAGCAGCAGACAATTTGGTAGACGCAGATATTTGTGTAAATCACCATTGTACAAGTTTCCTCCATACCTTTCTTTCAGAAGATATTCAACCTTTCTGTAAATAGAGACCTTTTGCAGTATCTGAATATGTACTGTAAAATTCAGTTTATTCAATTGCATATTTTTGTATTGTTTACTTACATTTTTTATTAAAACACAAAATTAATGTTGTGTTAATATGATTCTCATGGTTCTTGCTGATTCATTTTTAACATTTTGAAGCCCAGTTTATGTCATTCAGTTTGATATATTGATAAAACATTTAAACACTCAATTGTTTAAATATAAAGATATTTAGAGATTGGTTATTTAGAAATATTTACAAATTTGAGAAATAGTTATTTATATTTCTTTATATATATGAATTTTCTTATGATTTCTGGATTAAAATGTCTAAAAACATATTTTTTTTGCCCATAGGATATTTCAGAAAATGTCTAGCATGTTTATATAACATTCTGTCATAGATATAGTAGCTTATAGTAGCTTTAGTAGCTTATGTGTTTTTATTTAAATTATAATAATTATTAACATGGAACACAGAAATGATCATTTTTAAGCATTTCCCTAGTTTTGTATATTCTAAATACATCTAAATACATATTGCAAAACTGAATTTATTCACACTTAAATTTTTTTATTAAAAACATTTTATTGTGTTAATATGAGTCTCATAATTGCTGATGATTCATTCAAATTGAGGAACTGTTAACACAATTAAACAATCAATTGTTTAACTACACAGATATACTAAATACAAATAATTTGTTAATAGATAAAAATGTAAATAATAATAAAAAATAAAGCTATTTTAAATTTCCCAAATACTAATAATATATAATAATAATGTTAAAATGATTAATGTTAAAATATAATTTTAACATTATTATTATATTATTAATATTTGGGAAATGTAAAATCTTTTTTAAAGTCTTTTTTTTAATATTTCAGGTCAGCGTGAGTCCCCAGGTGGCCGTTGCAACATCATGATATTGTGCAAACCACAAAAACAGTAGTTTTCTTACTCTCAATAGTATTTAAAGTTGTAGATTTTTCTCCATTATATAACTTTGTTGGAAGGATTAGTCTGCTGTCTGTGAGTCGGCCTTTTAACTAACAGTGGCAGTAGTGAGAAATATAGGGGTTATTGACTCATTTTCCTGTCTGAAAAAGCTCTCTTGTTTTCCCCCCTCTTTGAGAGGCTCTCTTGAATCCCGACTGCACTCCGCATCTGGTTTAACTTTGAGAGATGTTTATATTCTGATCCAGGGCTCTTTTATTACATTGGAGCTGGAATTAATTGTTTGCTCTAGCAGGCCATAACAATTCCATAAAGATGTTTGTAATGCATTGTTTCTACATCTCCTTTTTCTTTGTGTTTAAAAAAATAGCTGTTTCTGTTTGTCTAGAATGTTCCACAGTAATCCTGAAAGCAATTTACGGGCCTGATTTAATTTTCTTGTTATGACAGAAGGAGGTCATCAGGTGTTCAGTGTCTGAAATTATGTTTGCTGTCTGTCCAAATAGGAAACAAAGTTCTGTTTGTTTGGGTGTTCAAGTAAATCCACACTGTACACTATATAGAAGAAATGCGATCTTCTTGTTATGTCTAACTTAGAAGGTTTGCCACATCCTGGAATGAATTCATAGCTGATGTGACATATTTATGAAAAATTCCACCGCTAGAGAATCACCACTTGTGCGTCACTTCTGTTGTCATACTCATTATGAGTGGCGCCCCTAATTTGTTCATGGTGTTTGTCGTTACAGGCTGATTTGCCGATTCAAAACGTGCAGGAAGTGCAATCCAGACAGACGGTATCAAAGCGTTAGTAATTACGTGTAGCGTGACACACGCAGAGCAGTAAAGTTAAATGGCGTATGCTGTCAGGATCTGCTATTAAATATTGCAGCCTCCACTTGCTGCATCAAACGGGGAGGGAACCTGATGAAAGACAATAAAAGCTGCTTTCGACTGCCGCGTCTTAACAGACAGATGAGATAAGACTTAAGCGGAAAGCAATTTGTCTGTCCACACCAGACGCGACGAGGCTATAAAACGCGACGAAATCAATAAAAGTAGGTAGCCTACATAAACAAATTTAAACCATATAGCTTATTCAAAATCATGGAATACACTTGCACACAGAGTTCACATTTCTTGTTATTTTCAAGACCTGAGGTAAATTATTAACTGTCGATTCCGATTAAAATCACGCAAGAATGACACCTAAACTCATTTTAATATGGTACAAAACACATAGTCCTACATACCTGAGATGATAATTGAGCTGTCAGCCGCGATTGCAGAAATAAAAACCAATTCCGGAAACATAATCATCTGTCATTCGTCGCGGCCAAAAACTCACTAGAAATGAAGCGCGCGAAATTTTTTTTTTTTTTTTTTTTTTTTTTTTTTTTTGAAGCCCGCGAAATCTCTTTCCACGTCACGCCTCTTTGACGTCACGCTCTGCGGCGTCTTTTTTTTAAACGTACATTCGACATCAAATTTAAACTTTGAAAGGCAGCGAAATGCAAAACGTCTTCACATGAGTTTGTGTTTAATCTGCATGTGTCTAATTTGCATGTGTATAAGTGCAAAAAAGTAAACCCAGATAGTACACGTATGTCTGCAAGATGTCTGTTAAAGATCACTTGATCTGGAAAGCATCTGCTGTGTACAAACATCTGACAGACATCTGTAAGATATAAGTTTTACATACATTCTAAATCATAAACATCTTTAAGACTTCTAATAGATGCGTATTTGTCATCTGATAGGAAACGTCCTATAGATGTATTGCAGATGAGCAAACATTCTAAATAATACGTCTTGCAGATGTAAATGCAGATGTCAAACAGACGTTTCCGAGATGTACATGTGCTATCAGGATCATGTGACTGCCTCAAATTATGGAAAAGATATCGTATTGCGTGTCGCACCCTCAAGGAGTGTTGTAAAACTTTCAAAAACACATTTACTGGAGCATCCAGCGTATACTAAGGCATGTTCTTCCAAACCCAAATGACTTTAAAACACAAACAGAGATTTTAGTGGAGTGTTCTAGCTGCTTTTTCCTATACAATAAAAGTAAACAGTGACTAAATTTTTAATCATGTATGGTCCTCGTTCACTTTCATTTTATGGAAATGAGCAGCTTGGACGTTCCGCGAAGCATGTCCTGTTATGTTTCATGCATGAAATTAAGTAATATGGGTTCAAAACTACATGAAGAGTAGGTAAACGATAACAGAATTGTCATTTTTGGCTTCACTGTTCCTCTTAAATTGACCAAAACCACATGTTTAAGGTTAGGGGGTGCAAGCAATTTTGCTCTGAGGAAAATAGATTAAGACAACAATATGCATCGGAAGTTATGCAACCACTAAATGTCCCGGTCGAGTGCAATGTACAGCAAACCAAGCAGAGATGGTATCTGTTGACTGCCTGATCTCACTATTCCTCACTGTGTGGTCTAAGACAGGATTTGACAAATTGAACAAATTGTTCTATTATGTCTCAAATCAATGCATCAATGCCTTTTTAATACTGAAACGTAACAGAGATTTATTTTCAAAAAATTACCCTTTTTTTTTAGAAGAAAATTCTGATTAACAGATTCCTTGACAAATGTTTCCATTTCAACCAAATGTCAACCAAATTTACTTCACAAAATATCTCCTGTTGGATGTTAGAAATGAACGTACATCATTTTATTTTCTTTTAGTCTTCATTAATGATTGAATGTCTCCTGAAATCCTCATTTTCTTCTCATCTGCCCATATGGGGTCCATTTTCTCTGAAATTCAGCCACAGAGTTGGCTTATGATACATGATCTGTCTGCAGGACAGGCCCTTGAGTTGACATCTTCGCCTGTTGTGCATGAGAACCACAAAAACATCCAGATCCATTTCCTCTTATCTGCACCATTAAAGTCATTACTGCACTGTAATGTAAAGCAACTGTAATGTTTTTAAATTGCTGAGGCCTGACCAAGTCCAATTGTCTAATCTGGACTGGTTATTACCTTCCAACTGGCTGATAAGAGTCTAACTTCACCATGGCTTTGTGCCACCAATGATGGATGATTTCAGCAGCAACAGGGTAGAAACTCTAAATAAATCAGCTCTGTGGAACACAAAAGCAGATGTTTAGCACAGTATCAAAGCTGTTATTTTCCATTCATGAAGTGGATGATGACCAGGGGCTGTCAAGCTCCAAAAGTAGCCAGAAAATCACCAGAAAAGTATCCCAGATGATTTCTGAAGGCATTAGATAGGAACAGACTGCTTTGGTCACCATTCACTTTTATTGTACAGGCTAAAGCAGTCTGATCATTCTGCTATAACTCCTTTTGCATTCTTTGAATGAAACTAAATTGGGTTTCGAAACACATGACGATGAGTAAATGATGACATTTTAGTTTTTGAAAATGGGCTTTGTTATGAGGAACACGGTGTGTTTCTTCACCTCGTGTGAAGCAATAGTCCCAGCTGGTGTGGATAGCTCACATCAACAGTATATTACTGTTCTGTCTGATGCATGACGCCTGCGGATGGGTGATGATGATGGAGTCCAGTTGTTCAAACCTAAACTAGCGCATGACTCAGGAACCAAGGAAGTTCCAATCTAATGCTTTGGTCTGGGGAATAGTATTTTTCAAGGAATAGTTTGTACAAGGTGCTTAAAGTGCTTGAAGTACTTGAATTTGACTTTTTGAAATTTACGGCCTGGAAAACCATTGAAAATAGCAATATTCCTGAAGAGGTATTTGAAAAGTGCTATTGAATTATTTTTTTTTATTATTTCAATAAGCACACATCAACAATTAAGCAATTAAAAAAACATACCTTTTTCATTTATGTTAGATAATTTCAGAAAACTAGCAAGCTAATAGTACTGACAATGTCAACATCAAATCAATTAAGTGAGTCGTTTATGCTGGAACCGTTCCGAATGATTCAAACTTGTGATCATTAATTTCAAGCAATTCACTAGCAAAAACTAGACTGACTTAAAAGAGGCATTCTTTTTCGAATTTTAACGTAATTTGTAATGATTTTAAAAAACATGTAGTGAGGAGTAAAACGGAGCTTTTCGAAATTCAGAATCAGTTAAACGATAAAAACGTTAAAAGAATGGGTCTTCAGAGCATGTATCACAAATCATTTGACTTAGATCGGGACTTCAGATTGTGTATTGCGAATCATTTGATTCAGATTGGGACTTTGGAGCGTATCGTGATTCATTTGATTCAGATCGGGACTTCGGAGCGTGTATCGCGAATCATTTGATTTAGATCGGAAGTTCGGAGTGAGTTCGCAAATCTTTTGACTTAGATCGTGACTTCAAATTGTGTGTTACGAATCATATGATTTAGATTGGGACTTCGGAGCAGGTTTGTGAATCATTTGACTTACATCAGGACTTCATATTGTGCATCATGAATCATTTGATTTAGGTCAGAACTTTGTGTATAGCAAATAATTTGATTCAGATTGGGACTTCGGAGCATGTATCGCAAATCATTTGATTTAGATCGGAACTTCGAGCGATTTCGCAAGTCTTTTGACTTAGATCGTGACTTCAAATCGCATGTTGCAAATCATTTGATTCAGATTGGGACTTCGGAGCAGGTTTGTCAATCATTTGACTTAGATCGGGACTTCAAATCATGAATTGCAAATCATTTAATTTAGGTCGGAACTTTGTGTATCGCGAATCATTTGATTTAGATTGGAACTTCGGAGCTAGTTCGCAAATCTTTTGACTTAGATTGTGACTTCAAATCGCTTGTTGCGAATCATTTGATTCAGAATGGGACTTCAGAGTGCGTATCACAAATGATTTTATTTAGATGGAGACTTTGGAATGAGTTTGCGGATCTTTTGACATAGATGACTTAAAATCACCTGTTGTGAATCATTTGAGTTAGATCGGGACTTCAGAGCAGGTTTGTGAATCATTTGACTTAGATCAGGACTTCATATTGTGCATTGCGAATCATTTGATTTAGGTCAGAACTTTGTGTATAGCAAATAACTTGATTCAGATTGGGACTTTGGAGCATGTATGGCAAATAATTTGATTTATATCGGAACTTCTGAGCAAGTTTGCAAATATTTTGATTTAGTGACTTTAAATCGGATGTTGCAAATCATTTGATTTAGATCAGGACTTCGTAGCAGGTATGGGAATCATTTGACTTAGATCGGGACTTCAAATCATGAATTGCAACCTTGGTTGGAACCTTGTGTATCCCGAATCATTTGATTCAGATCGCGACTTCGGGGCTCGCATTGTGAATCTAGAACGGAATTTCTAAATCTAGAAATTTAGAACGGAACGGGTTTGTGAATCATTTCAAATCAAATGATTCACGATCTACAATTTGAAGTTCAGATCTACATCAAATAATTTGCAAATCCGTACTCCAAGGAGAATCATTTGAATTAAATCGGAACTTCGGTCCGGGTTCACAAATCTTTTGTTTTAGGTCGGAACTTTGGAGCGCGTATTGCAAATCATTTAATTTAGATCTAAACAGGTTTGTGAATCATATCGCGAATTGACGATGATTCAAATCAATTGATTTGTGATCCACGATTTAAAGTCCCTGTCTAAATCAAATGATTTGTAATCCGCAAAGTTCTGATCTAAATCAAGTGATTCAAGATCCATGCTCCAAGTCCTGATTTTAAATGATGGATCGCAGATCATTATTCAGATCGGGACTTCAGAGCGTGGATCGGGCATATGAAAAATCATTTGTTTCAGATCAGGATTTTGGAGTGTTTGCGCAAATCTTTTTATCAGGTTTTTTCTTAAACAGTAGAAAACATCAAGCCATTAAGGCAGTACAGTTATAATAAAACAAAACAAAAAAGCAAGTATACACAAATACAAAATTGCATATTTATATTGATCTATTTGTCTTTTTTAAATTTGAAAAGCATGTAAGTGAGATATCCTGATTGAAATCCTTAAAAAGCAGTGTTTGAAAAGTCCTTTAAAGTCCTGGAATTTTATTTTACAGTATCTGTCACGAGTCCATGAAACATTTCCAACAGCTCTCCATAAACAGGTGATTCAAGTGTGATAAATGCTAGAGTTCTTTTGAGCAACATAAAAGGAAACAATGTCCAGACTATGGTTTTCCAAATAATAGTGTTTGTTAAAATTAAGCATGTTCATAAACCAAGGTGTAGAATGAGTACTAATTCTTTCTATGCTCATCTTATCTAATTATTTCACTAAATAACAATGAACGTACACTACCGTTCAAAACGGGGGAACAGTAAGACAAACATACAAGGAGAGTAACAACTAATGCAAACAAGTCTGGTTCTGAATAGCTGTCGGTACACACACTCACACTGTCCACACACAAATACTCCAACTGGGACAGACATGGGGGTGTCGCACGTGGACAAGTGGATACAATAGCTGAGTTAATGAGCGCAAACATAGCAGCGACTGTGCTGACAGATTCCTCCAGTCATGGCTCCCACACACATCAGATAAAGCTCACCCATGGGTCTGAAGAACTGAAGACTTCATGAACTGAACAACCTTGTTAACAGAAATATGACTTCAGCATTCTGTTACGAGAGTATTTGGAAGTAAATATGGAGGTGTTTTCTCATTATTTCTCATTATCAGTTGCTTTGTAAGGCCTTATAATTTGGCCAACCAACTATTTTATGTATGCTGGCAGTGTGGCAACTAAATAGCATTTATGTCAATACTTTTAACGAAGTATTGTTTATTGTTTAGATAAATGTGTGTATAAAAATGTGATTTTTTTTACTTAATTGCCTACTGAACTTCCTCACTGAAAAAAAGAAAACACAAGCCGTGCTCTTCATAAATACTTGATTCCCAGTTGTAAAACTAAACAGCCCATGTTTTGCTCCTTGTGTTACTCTAGGTCATAATCGCGGTGAACGCACACCCTAAAAATCTGATATCTGAAATCGCGGTCAGGCGAGTGGACAGGGAGCCGTGATTGGCCGAGGGACAATTATGCGGAAACTCCTACTTACTCTCTGAGATTCTGATCTATGTCTGTCAGCTGGAGGCATTTCAATAGGTAGCGCACAAACTCGGCAGCCACGGGGTTTGGGTTGATATCTTACAGATATGTCTCCACAGGGCATTAAATCATCATTTCTACAGCCCGCATGGAATTGTGCTTAAGGAGCTTGGAGAACGAATCCAAGAATTAATTTATCGCCTTTCTTTCCCGAAAGCCCCAAGGATTCTTTTAAATATGATAAAACACTTAACCAGATCTTTAAATGCAGATGCAGACCTTGTCTCTTGAAATCTATCACGATGCTAAACTAATCATTGTTTCATCATTTTTCATTTACTGACTGACTTTGGAAAATAAGTAACTAGTCAGTGCGGAATTTGATAGGGTAGGTATTACGAGATCCAGTAAAACCGCATTATGCTGCGCATTTTAATATATCTGGTAGTCTAATATATGATGTTCTGTCATCTACATAAGCTTCTCATCTCATAGAGTTTATTTATTATTTAATTTCAAAGAATTAATTATTTGTTGAGCAATGAGCCCTCAAGAAAGACCAACATTGCTCAAGGCCAAATAGTCTTGAAAAACATTTGATCAATTGCGCCACCTGCTGGTCAGAATATGTATTTGAAATTTACTCTGAATTTATAGTCCACAGCATAAAGCTTGATTCAAATAAGCAACGTCAGAATCCAAACCATACATACATTAAACCTACAAAAATGTGCTGTTTTTATAAGCAGAAATAAGCGGGAAAGTATTTGTATTGTACTTTATGTACTGAAGTACATAAATCTGAACTGTATTTTCTAGTCTGCTGTAATGTGCAGGAATTATCGAGGTCCTTCGTTGTCACGTTTTCTGTACAAAACTAAAAGACTGGAATCAGAGTGTATATGGACAGCCGTAGGCCTACAAAGACAAAACATTGATGTTTAAACCACTGGAGGCAGCATAACAGTTATGTAACAATCTGTTTCTGACTCTCTAACTTTCTAACAGCAGAGTACACAAATCTGTCTCTAATGGTTGTGTTTCATACTGTGGAACACAATGCGAAAGTCTCTTCGATGTAACTGTCAACTACAGACTTAATTTTACGCAAAAGAAACTGAAAACTGCGCATCTAAAAAAACGCGCTAATGCTAAAATGCTAATTTTCACATGCATGGGGTTTAGGAGTACAACTATTTCCAGGTTTAAATCCCTACATTCTTAGTGGCCACAGACTTTTGAGAAAGAGATGTTATTGTTGAGACTCCTACTTGTTTGCGCAAACCTTTAATGGTTTGCAGAAACTGATGGAGGGGTAAACAAATAGCTCATAATCATTACGTGCTAGTATTATGCAAGCAAAGCTAATTTGCCAAATGATAATTTGCCTTATTATTTTATAAAGAAATGATCCATTTTTGTTTCCATATCAAGGGGAAAATCGATTTTGAAGAAGCAAATTTAGTCTACATATATCTTTGAAATATTAAGTAGCTGAATCACACTGTACATCTCAAAATAATTCTAATTCTAAACAGATTTCTACACTGTTGTTGTTTTTTTCTATTGTAAATGATGCACATTAATTTGTAAGATCGTTATTTAGTTTAGTTGACTGTGTTTTGGTTTATACAGCACCTTCATCCTACACGATTTTGAGGATCTACAAGCTTAACCACATCTTTGCAGTTCTGTATTATTAGAGAATAAAACAATGTTATTTTTCAAACCAGTTCACACCATAAATATCTCCGGATAGATGGAACATGTATATTTTTCCAAAGAAGAAACATTCCCTATATAATCAACGGAACAAGCAAACAATGAGCCCAGTTTGAATCTCTTTGATGAGGATGGGGAGGCATTGTCTGCTGAGGTGGAATTTAGACAAACTTTAGAAACAATGGTCATTGTCATATGTTAATTATTAAAGAATATTTACCTAAAAATTACAAATCTGTCATCATTTGCTGACCCTAATGTCACCTAATGTCTAATGTCTCCAGACCTGTATGGCTTTATTTGTCTGTGGAAAACAAAGGAATCTAAATTTAATGCTATTTTCAATAGTGAATGTGGATGTAAAAAAAACTTTGGAAAAAACTATTCCAGACCTTACGAAATTTAACCATGATTGTACTATAGTAAAAGTGTAGTATCCATATTTTTTGGTGTATTGATTACCATTTGTATCACCAGTTTTATAATAAATACCATAGTTAAACTATGCTTAGTGTAACAAAACCACGGTTAATTAGTGGTTACTATAGTTTAATTATAGTAACCATGTTTTTTGTTTGTTTTATTTGTAGCTAGTAAACCATGGTTAATTTAGCTTCAGACTAAAGTTGAAGTTATGATAACCTTCCCCTTCCTTGCTGATAAAAACAATAGAAACCATCACTGAATTTGTAATGGTTTTCCTGGTTATAATGGGACTTGTATCGGTTTAATCAGTGTAATGGACCCTGTCGGTGGTCTTATGTAATTATATATAAAATATTTTCTCTCATTTTTGGAGCCAAACAGTGCTGGCCACATGTCAGTCAGTAACCTTTTGATGACAACCAAAAACCCCGCAACTTTCGTTCTACATCACGGAAAAGTTTACTAAGCAAACGTATAATTTTAGAGGAACTTATTGCTTTACAATAAAACACGACTGGTTAGTTAAAATGTTAGAGCCCTTATTTACTTATTTTACTTACTTTATAACAGCCTAAACATGTTAAAAATCATTTTGTATACAGTAGAACATACACACAGGGCGGTGACGTTGAGGGCCGGACGTGATGACGCAAGCTCCCTAGCCTGTATACGTGCGCGTTCTCGTGTGAGCTCGGAACAAGTAGAGGACGACGAGGCTTCCTCGAGGGTTTTGCTGCATACGGTCTTTGCCTCTGGGAACAGGCCTGAAATTTGTACTGTTACGTACTTAAAAACCATTTAACCATGAGAAGGAAGCTGTTTGGCGTAATTCTCGCCGTTTGTATCGGTTGGTTCCAAGCCGAGGCTCTGACAGGTAAGGCGTCTCGTTTTTCTGTTGATCAAGTAGCTTGCGAGCTCATTTTTCACAGGCCGACTGTTTACACAACACGACATAGGCGACAGGGTCGACTGTATTTACACTGTTTTTACCTCACAGTAAAGTCAAATACAATGAAAACGAATATTTGAAATGGTTTTAAGTGTTTAAAGGCCTTTAAATCGTCGGCAAACTGTCGTGTACGACGAGCCCATGAGGAAACAGCTCACGCACACAGAGCTATAGCAACAGCTGAATAGTTTTTTTTAAAGCTCTTTAAGTTTTCTTAAATTCCCAACACACAGGAAATATTTATCCGAAAATAAAAGTTGAAATAGTATTAATCTAAAAAGAGGCTAGAAATTGATGTTCGCTACATAAATGATTATCAAGGAGTTAAAGGCAAAGTACAAACCTCACAAAATCCACCATGTGGATTTGCTGATCTTTAATGTAAAAGAACCTTTAATCCCAACTCTTTGTAACCTTCTAAGTTACACATTTCCCAAAATCACTCTGAGGATCATGCTTCTTGGCTGACCTTTTAATTATTACAAGAAGGATTCAACCTAACTTTGCTAGTTAAAATATTAATGCCTGTCCTCTTCTCTAGCAGGTCAGTTACTCCAGTGAATGATGTCTTAAATGCGGTAAGCAGCAGGCAGCTATGACAACCGGTGCGGACTAGTTTTCTAGAGGCCTGCTGTCAAGTCTAGTAAAACATCAGTTGAGAGTAGCCTGTAATCATAAAATGCAAACTGAGGGAGGCAAAACATGTTTGCCCAATCATGAAGGAGGAGGCAGTCGGGCAGCAATTTTCATCTTTTAGTCTATCCCTGTTCAGTAAAAGGCTTAGCTTAAGCTCATTATAATGTTCTATCACTGGAAATGGCACAGGAATCCACACAAACCCACTGAACTTGATCAGGCGATCAACCGTTGCTTAAAGTAATGAAAGTTAGCAGTTTAGTTGGAAATGCTAATCATGTACTGCGAAATTTGTTTTTAAATGTATTAAATATCCTTTCCACCCTTTTAGATAAATCAGTTGGTTTGCATGATGAATGAAAATGGCTGAGTAATGAAACTCATTTTGTTTTATGGTCTGGCAACATCATAATTTGTTTAGTCCCCCAGCAGCAGCAGCTGATGAATGGCATGGTCGGTAAATCCAGACCTAATCAGCTTCATGCTCGCTGTTAGAAATAGAGCGCTAAACACTCTAGGAGGTGCTTTTCTGCACGTAAGCGTTGATGCTTCCTCAAAACGGCACAATTTGAGCAGCAAGTTTGCTCATGCTGTTCTTGAGTTGCCACATAGTACGCAATTGTATGGCAGAACATCAGAATGGTTGAAATCGTAGCGCCTTCAGATCAGAATTAAAATTAGATTTTCCCCTGAGTACTCAATCTTCAGCTCAGTTGTGCTTTGCTCGATAAATTGGGTTAGAGCAAATGGGCAGGTATTTATCATGTGTAGGTGAGTAGGCCTGAGAAGATTTTGTTTGTGATTGTGTTTTGTGCTTAGTGGCAGCCATTTTGTACTTAAAAAAGGGTGCTTGTCAGCATGTACTCGGCTTGTTTTGTGAGGATAGTCCTGTCCTTCAACTTTTTAATTGTTCTCATCAAGCTGTAGGGATATTCAAAACTATGTTCTTTCAAAACTTGTCACTGGGTTGCCTTGAATCACTATTGACTAGTCTAAAAATTGGCCTGAAATAATAAATTTAGTGCATCAATGGGTTTTTTTTTTTTTTTTTTTTTTAAACCTTAAGTTAAATCAAAATGTCTTATCTTCCAGATTCTTAGTAGCTGTGTTTCCATTATCCTTCGAGTTATGTAAATTGAATTTGTGAAATGAAAATATATATCACAAAGTTTTTAAATTCACATGAGGCTGTTGTTCAGGCAATTCGAAAAAGTAATGTTTCACAAAACTGCAATAGATTTTTCGCATTCACAGGCCCCTGGCGTACACACAACTCCCAGAAGCAGCTCTCCGCGCTGCTTCGCAAAAGATAAATGCCTATGTCGTCTTCTGTTAAAATAATGGTTTGTCCAGTGGACATGTTGGACCTCTTAAATCATTTAGTATCTTTAAATCCCATCTGTCCACAAACGACGACAAGCTTGCATTGATTTTTTTTTTTTTTTTGTTTGTTTTTTTGTTTTTTAAAACTACGCTATCTCACAATCAATTTGGCCATATTTTTTGTAGTGGCTAATTCGTACAAATACGTATGACCTCAGTCGTATGATTTTGTACATTTTCTGTGAGGGTAGGTTTAGGGGTGGGGTTAGGGGTTATCATTCGTAGTAATTCCTACGAATTTGCCACCTCGTAAAATCTGTATGATTTTTCACAAAATGTACGAATTTGTACGAGCCAGGTTGGTACAGATTAGCTACTTGTAAAATATGTATGAATTGCTGTGAGATTAGGTTGTCTAAATTGAAATATTTTAACGTCAAAATGTTGCGACTTTCATTGTGGTGAAATGGTAAAAAAACAAAAAAAACAAACAAAAAAAAAACTGTCTTTAAACAGTGCTATCTCTCAACTAATTTGTACGGGTTTTACAAGGTTACTAATTTGTACGAATGTGTGACCTTAGTCATTTGGTTTTGAGTGTTTTTTTGAGGGTAGAGTTAGGGGTGGTCATTCGTATGAATTCTTACGAATTTGCCACCTCGTAAAATCTGTACGATTTTTTTCATAGAACATACACATTTGTACAACTTGGCTCGTACAAATTTGTATGTTCTGTGACAAATAAAAATGAATTGGCCGCCTCACAAACATGAATCACAAACACATACGAGTTGCCATGAGATTGGATTTAAATTAAAACTTTGTTTTAGCAAGTTCAATGTCCCATGTACATTTAGGGTTAGCGATCTTAAAATTCTCATGGTTAAACAGTTATGACTTGCAATGCAGATAAATGTCTTTTATAGGGAATGAATGCCACATTTATCAGCATTCAGTTGTGAGTTTGGGCCAAGAAACTGCAATGTTGAAACAAGTGACCTTAGGTCAGCCTCTTCTGCCAATTAATTCACGTCGGCATGTGAGGTGGTGAACTTATTGACTTGTTTACTAGAACAGGTTAAGTAAAATCTAGTGGCAGACTTTGTACCGAGTGATACTTGTACTTTACGGTTCTCCTTGAGTTATTTACAATTTAGGCTTGAAAAACTGGGCTAATATGTCTACTTTATGTTGACATTAAATCTAAACGCATGAATATACAAATATATGCTGAAATTCCTTTTAGAGTTCGTTTATATGAGTAGTTTTTAATTTGTGGTCCACTTAGTGAACGTTGGAGGTGACCTTTCATGATGGTCAAATGAATGAAGCCTGTTCTGCTTTCAAAGGGCACATGTTATTTCAGGCCTAAGGCATGTGTGGAGTCTCATCGCTCTGATTGTAATGTGGATTGTGGACATCTACCCTTTTCACCCCTCCCTGGCTAACACACTAAAACATTCCTCCCTCAGCAGCGGCCAAAAAGGGAGCAGTACCTTACTCTTGTTTCAAATCCAAACACACTGAAAGCATGTGCTACGTCAAAGGAAGCAACAACAGGTCTGGGGCTGATCTCAAAGCGTTCTTGTCATTGATGTGAAGGGTTGTTGTTCAAGCTGCTATGCACGTACTTCCATGTCGTTCAGGGTGTGTGTATTATTCTAAGGTGATCAGAAGAATTTCGTTGAAGTTCTCCATGGGGGATTAGCACGGTACAACCTTGTTTTTCTCCGGTCTACATGAATAGCTTCAAAATGGTTGTTTTTAGGGTCATTTAAGCTGTTCACGTCAATTGTTTATTCATAATCATTTAACAACTTTTAAGAGGATAATTTGCCCAAAAGTGATGATCACCCTCATGTCATTCCAAACCTGTATGACTTTCTTCTGTGGAGTGCAAAAGAATATAGGGCTGTCACGATTCCTCGATTCAATTCGAGAACTCAGTTTTAAAAAATCCTCAACTGCATTTTACCCGTGTCGAGTAACCAGCAAAATAAGCCAGAAGGGAGGCTGAAAAGTATTATTAGACCTTTTTCAAGGCTGCAGGATATTAAACCCTTTAAAAAAATCATAAAGCATAATGCTATTGTGAATTCACAAGCTGCGATTTAAATTAATATTTGCAGGTTTAATATGCGCTTTAATTATTGATTTTAAACTGTTATTTACATGTGTGGATGTTGCTGTGAGTTTGGTTTATTATAATGTTCAGCTGGGAATGCAACATGCGCCATTTCATCCGATTTGTAAAGTCAATCATTTATAAACCTACGCAAACACAGGAGAATACCTCAATATCTTTCTTAATATGCTTACTTTTAATATGCTAATATGCTTTGAGTATTTCAAAATAACTTTAAACCCTCACTCTTTAAAATGTTTACACATTTTAAAGACCACATTAAGTTAAATGTGGTTTAGTCGATATTAAACAAGAATTAGATAGCGCAGTAAAGTGTAAAAACATTGTCAGGCGGTTGCCACCCTCTGCAGTTATAATACGTAATGTATATTAGCATAATTGTTTGTAATATATTATGTATTTCAACGGTTTTGTTCAATAAAACCATATGATTAATTGCTTTTGATACTTTATTTGAACTAATTATTATTGCCTCATTGCTATTATATGTATTTTAAGTAATTTTAAAGGCTATTGTTTGATTGGGTCTCTTTTTATTACCACCAAAAAAAGAAAGACAAATTTTTGATTCGATTAATCGTCAGAATAATTGGCCGATTACTCTTGTTACCAAAATAGTTGTTAGTGGCAGCCCTAAAAGATATTTAAAAAGGATATATATATATTTTTTTTTAGTCACATGTTAGAATTCAAAGGAAGAAAATCCAATGAAATTGGTCATAATGACGTCTTTTATGTTCCACAGTAGAAAAAAACTCATCACAGTATAAAACGCTCAATACAGGTTTGGAATGACTTGATGGTGAGTAAATGCTGACACCATTTCCTTTTTTGGGTAAACTATCTCTTTAAGCCCCATTACAGTCATCACTTTATTTCCGAATTTCATTTTCCATTGCATTTCTTGATATGCTAAGCTTTGGTTTTAATGCATGCTTCAACTCATTGTCTTTTTAAAATGCTTGCTTCTAATGTTCTTCAGTTGGATTTTGGCATCATGAAGTGTTGAAGTCTTGCATCACGATGCTCAAAATCCAATTTGTTTCTTGTGTATGCCGTCTTTGTCTTCCATTCTAACGTTTCTCTCTTTTTCTTTTCTCCTCTGCCTTTTCTTTTCTCTTTTGCCTGCCTGTCTGCTAATCATTATTCATATCATCTCAATGAACTGTCCACACTAAACCCAAATCACTCACCAAATGTCCAGCGGGCTTCATAAAATCGCCCTTGTCTCAGATGAAACTCATAGAAGACCGTGCCGAGCTGGATTGCGAAGTCATAGGGAACCCAATCCCCGAAGTTCAGTGGTGGTTCATTGAGGGTGAAGAACCAAACGAAATGATCACTCAGCTCTTTGACGGCGCGAGAGAGGATCGCGTACGCATCAATGCCACCTATATCAACCACGCCACCAGCACGCTCGTCCTCACCAACCTAACTCTCAACGATACAGGCATTTACGAGTGCCGTGCCTCAAACGACCCTGACCGCAATGACCTCAGGACCCCACCCAAAGTCAAGTGGATTCGTTCGCAAGCGAACGTTATAGTGTTTGAATGTGAGTTACGTTGTGGAAACTCAACGTCTCCACTAGTGTAGAGGAGGAAGTCCCGTAGATTCAGACTCTCCCTTGCCATGCCCTACGCCTTCCTTTTTTTTTTTTTTTTTTTTCCCTTCGACCAGAGACCAGGTCACATGACTTCTCACATGACTACTTTAGCACCATCTGTTCTTTCATAGTAATCTAATGCCTTCTGAGCACATCACTGCCTAGTGCTTGAGATGAAGTTGAACCTTTTAAAGAAATGGCATTGATCGGCTAACGTTACTGGCGCTACTCTTAGGTGTTAAATGCACTAATTGGCATGCATTTCTGAAAAAGGGCTCTGATTAGGTCTCATTAATGCGGCTTGCTTTCAGCAAACATCTAAAAAGCTCTTTAGATGTGTGGCTTAACCCTATTGGTGGTCTTAAAAAAACTAGTACAGGTTTTCATAAGCTCATGGTCTCCAGTTGCTGGTTGGTTGAATTGTTTCCTCTACCCCTTTGTTTTCGTTGCAAACTGCTCACTCAGTGTTTCCCAGTAGCTCACAGCCCAAATGTACCTTCACTTCTCCTTTGATAGAGCACAATGTGCCTATCGGCACACATTGTGGTGAACATCTGGACAGCAATGTTCCGATTTGTTCTGTCGTGTACAAAAATGTCATTTTTTTACAGTGCCACATCAAACCCAGAGGTTGGTAGAGTCATTTTCAACAGTGTGCACTTTTGTTTTTCTGTTAAAGAGTCATAATGTTATGAAAGTTGATGTTTGTGTAACTTCTGCTACTTTTATGCTTCGGCAGATCCAACCATCATGACCAAACCGGAGGTAGTGAACAACCAGACCTCTGCAGTACTCAGCTGCAATCTTACCAACCCTTATTCTCCCATCAAAGGCTACTATTGGACCCATAATGGCAAGCCCATTGACAAAACCAAGTCAACTGGTTCAAATGATTACACTGAACATGAGTATGTTCCTCAACCTTATATAAATGATTAAATGACTAAATAAGAGTGAAATATAGCACTTTAATTTCAGTATTGTTACATTTCCCAGATGTAGTGTTTACCCATCCATCCAGGTTCTTTAGGTATAGTGCAACTTTTCAGTTTGCATGATGTTGTTAGCAGCAGTAGCGATGAAGTGCCTCTGGCATTATATGTTCACTGACCCTAATTCCCATTGGAACTGCTGGGTTGGAAAAACATCCATGGGGATGCCTGAGTGGCGCACTGGAAAAGCTGTTTACGGTGATTCTACAGAATTGGTTCAAAGTCAGAGTTGGAAACTTCTTGGAAAAAAAAATGTCTTTTTACATTTCTAGTAATTGTGCAGTTAATTCTCATACTGTGTTTTCAGAAAATTTTGGAATATTTGTTCATATATTTTGTCACTACCGAAACACAATAATAATATAATTTAAGAAGGGTTATACTGACCTATTAAGATTTTGCTTACATCATCCTTTTAAATATATATTTTTCTATTTTATTAAACAGTTTTTAGAGGTAATTCTAGGGCCAAAAAATTATCACTTTTTATCGATAATTATCAGGATGAATGTCAAATTTTTATTTATTTTAAGTTTAAAAAGGCAGATGTTTGCTACAAAGTGCAAGTTGTAAAAAAAGAAAGTTAATTGTTGCTTTAAACAATTCTTTATGGTCAGAACATGACAAACACTTCGTGTTTTTGAATTCTTTACACTTTTCCACTCATTTTACCATAACAAAATAAATATCTTAATAGACAAAAATAATTTATTAGTTCTGCATGCTTTGACTAATACGGTTTCAAATCAAGAAACAGGTTTGTGTTGCCTGATATTATTAATAATAGTATTAAAAAAGTATCAAAATCTGTAATATCTGTAAAAACTAGCAACCTCATTTTTATATGGTTTAATTCTTCTGACTACTTAATTAATTTTTGGTCTTCCATAATAGCGTATATTTAGATCATGATGATAAGTTAAATAATATAGCACTTCAATACCATGGTAAACATGTAATATGG
Organism: Labeo rohita; assembly: GCF_022985175.1. Taxonomy (NCBI): domain Eukaryota; kingdom Metazoa; phylum Chordata; class Actinopteri; order Cypriniformes; family Cyprinidae; genus Labeo; species Labeo rohita. Next base: position 30,629,170 of record NC_066890.1, on the reverse strand, counting down.
TTTCTAGGTATTTGTATGAAAAACAGTAGTCTAGATAGTAGTCAAAAATACTGTAATTATATTCCATTACTACTCCTTCAATACATTTAATACATGTCTACATTAATAATCTAATAAAATTCCACACAAATACCTACATTTCTGACACTGTACCACTGTGCACTTAGTGCTTCTACAGTAAATCTATGGTAAAGGATGGCGATTTGTAGATTTAAAAAATATTCTGTATCGTTGTGCACAGTGTCTCTCCTGTTTGTCAGCGCTGTGTCATCTGTCTTTAAACAGAGTTATTTGTTATTTGTCTTCACTGAATTCAAGTGCTTTACACTGGATTTGGTGACCAAAACTTCGCCATTTGAACTTTGATCCGAGTGGTGCTCTTTCGTTCCGCCTTTGTCGCACAAACATTATATCAAACAATTATCAAATTATTATCGTTTAACGAGGAAATTTATATCATGTGATAATTATCGTTATCAATTTATCACCCAGCCCTATGTAAATCAATAATGGTTACAATTTTACAATTTCTTAAGTTAGTTACTTGTTGTATTTTGAATCCAGTTTTTCTTTGTAAAAGGCAAAAAGTTGATCGTACTGATTTCAAATTTGAGGATTTATTAGTTTAAATATATATTGAACCAAATACTATCATAACATCTTAGTTGTTAATTCAGTATACTTTATTTTTGACGAAACAATCCTATGTTTTGGTAGTGACTGCACATTTTCGGTAGTGACAGTAATGCTTTGGTAGCGATTACATTACAGAATTTTAACCCACATACTAAAACGCTAAAAATTTGCATAACTGTGCTGAAATTTTATTTCCTCCAAATAAAAGATTATGTTCCCTTTTGTCACTACAGAAACATTGATGACATGTTTTGGTTAAGACTGTTTTGGTAGTGACAGTTTTAGGAAATAACACCCCAAAAAAACAAAGACGTTCCTTAGTTAAACACAGATTTTTCAGACTTTTGGAAACAATTTACATCAAAATGATGGGGCCTTTCTACTCGCACCAGAGTGACCAGAATATTTCCTGATCATGAATGTAGGGGTGTAGTTAAAATCAGCTTCAGCCAATGTACTAAAACGTACACTGTTTCGGTAGTGACGAAAACGTGGGACATTTTTTACATAGTTTCTTGATTTATAAATTAAGAGAATTTTTTTTTTTTTTTTGAACTTCACTTTAAGAAATCAAAAAGATATAATTTTAAAAACTAAAAAGAATACAAATAAAGAAAAAATAATCAATATTGCTTTCATAAATTAAAATTTGGGGGTTAGAGTTCAGGACAGCCACCTCCCAATGGAAAATACCCACTAAATAATGATTTTATATATATATATATATTAAGCTTACTGATATTTTAACTATTGAAAGAATCTTAGTAAACATCTAAGATTTGAATTCTTAAATGTTTTTAAATGTTTTGGTTGTGGGACAGCAGTTTGCACCAATTCTGTAGAATGGCCCATATACCTAAATTGTCCTCCTCTCCACCTTTATTGCTACAGTACTGTTGTTATATTGAGGAATCTCCATTGGTGTATAAAACCGTTTAGAATGTGAAATACTTCCCTTTTTTTGTTTGTTTTAATTTGTTGGTCTCACTGCTTGTTTTTCTTTCCGTGGCAGAATTAAAAAGGTTGATCACCTCTCTTCTGGAATATATGCGTGTGTCTTCAAAACAGAACCTGAGGTTAATGCGACCATTGAAGTTAAAGGTAAGAAAGCTTATCTGTATCCATTATGCGTTTTTTAAGGTATTTTGTGCATTTATGTGCTCGTCACCCTTGATTATACTCTTCCTGTTAGCTCTCCCACATGTAGCGGCCTACAAACACTCTGAAAATGCTAATGAGAATGACAAGGCTGCCCTAGTATGTGTGAGCCATGGATACCCCGTGACTACTGACTGGAGTTGGTACAAGCTCGGTGATGATGAATCTGAGGTAAATAAACTTTTACTGAATGGTCGTGCATGAGATTGGTACTTGGCCTTGTGATTTGAAGGTTGGATGAGGTTGCAAAGGTTTCTTAAATGACACTTGGCATTGTACATTAAAAGGAACTAATGAATTTAAAGGAAAACTGTGAATAGCACTCTGACGGCTGAATGAACACCAATATCAGTTTGCTTTCTCACGTCACTGCTTTAAATCTGCAGCTTCGGTGGTTAAGCAAATGATCTAGGTACAAAATAATGCAAATAGATGGTAACAATCGTGACTTTAAACATTTGGGACGAACTTGCTTGTTTAACCGCTTGAGGTAATGCTAATGTTTGCATCCTCTCAACCTTGAATCTTTCTCTGCTAGTTCAACATGTAGTCAACAAATTCATTGCATAGTAATATGAAAACATGCACTATTTATACTGTATACACAGAGTTTCATTGTCTATTTTAAATGTGCATCTGAAGTGTTCCACTCTGTGAAGCATGCAGTGTTGTCAAAACAAACTTGCCGCCTCTAGAGGCCGCTCTCGTACCGTCTGATGACAGCGGACCTTCTCAGTCGCTCCAGCAATGGATGCCACCCCAAAACACTATTGCCATAGATTTTTGGCGACAGTTCCGTAATTAACTATCGGTGCCATTTAACGGCAAAATTCATCAGTTGGTCGACCTCTAATTACGATATTATATTTAACCTATTGTGACTACTTCTAAGAATTTATAATAATTATAGCACAAGTAGTTGTATTAATAGAATTGATACAATATTCAATTTTATTTAATACTACTAAGTAATTTGTTTAACCATTTGTATATAATTAACGATTATTTAACTGTTATAGTGTTAGTAAATATATTAATATACTGTTATGCAACTTATATTATAGGTATAATATTATAAAATTTATTATTATTATTATTATAGTTGTATTGATAGAATTGCTACAATATTATATTTTTTACTACTACTAACATAATTATATTAACTGTTTAGATCTAATAATTAAACTGTTATAGTGCTATTAATTATATTAATATAATTAATGTCCTTCATCCTATTGTCAGGTACTAGATTACAAAATATTCAAGATATTATAAAATGTATTTTGTTATTAATATTAGCAATAATATTGAGTTGTATTAATAAAATTGCTTCAATGTTATATTAAATTCTTTTTACTATTACTAATGAATAATTAGCTGTTTATATAATTAATAAAAATTAATTTAACTATGGTGTTAGTAATTTTATTAATATAGTTGTTGTTCAACCTATTGTCAAGTGCAATATTACATAAAATATTTGATGTAGAATGTTGTATTATTATTATTATTATTATTATTATTATTATTATTATTATTATTATTATTATTATTATAAATAATAATATCTTTAGTTATAATAGAATAACAGTTAATGTTCTACATATTGTTGCTTTTTTTATCAATAAGAATAGTTGTATGGATGTAATAGAATTGCGACACTATTTTTTTTACTATTACTAATAATTTTATGAACTTTTACATGTAATAATTATCTTAACTGATAGTGTTTGCACTTGTATTAATATAGTTATTCAACCTGTCAAGTACAATATTACATAATATATTCTATGTTATAAAATATTTTAATAACAACTGTTGTGCCCTAGTAGTTATATTAGAATTATAGTATTCATATTCTACAGATTGTTGCTTTATCATTATCAATAATTTTAGGAAATAACACCCCAAAAAAACAAAGACGTTCCTTAGTTAAACACAGATTTTTCAGACTTTTGGAAACAATTTACATCAAAATGATGGGGCCTTTCTACTCGCACCAGAGTGACCAGAATATTTCCTGATCATGAATGTAGGGGTGTAGTTAAAATCAGCTTCAGCCAAGGTACTAAAACGTACACTGTTTCGGTAGCGACGAAAACGTGGGACATTTTTTACATAGTTTCTTGATTTATAAATTAAGAGAATTTTTTTTTATTTATTTATTTATTTTTTGAAATTCACTTTAAGAAATCAAAAAGATATATTTTTAAAAACTAAAAAGAATACAAATAAAGAAAAAATAATCAATATTGTTTTCATAAATTAAAATTTGGGGGTTAGAGTTCAGAACAGCCACCTCCCAATGGAAAATACCCACTAAATAATGATTTTATTCTACATATTCTACAGATTGTTGCTTTATCATTATCAATAATAATAACAACTGTTGTTGTGCCCTTGTAGATGTATTTTAACAATATTAATTTATTCTAAATTATAATGTAATTATATTTGTTACAGATTGTTGCTTTTTAAAAGCATTAATTATAAAATTATAATATAATTATTTATATTTTACAGATTGTGCTCATTGTCAATGGCACTCAAGACAAGTATGAGATCAAGAACACCCCCAACAAGACCACGCTGTACGTGAAAGACCTGGACATGAACAAGGACATGGGCTTATACCAGTGCCAAGGCAACAGTGAAATGGGATTTGCCACGGATAAGATTCAGCTGCGCGTGCGTAGCAGACTGGCCGCCCTTTGGCCGTTCCTCGGCATTGTCGCCGAGGTCATTATCCTCATCACCATCATTTTCATCTACGAGAAGAGGAGAAAGCCAGACGAGATCAATGACGGTACGTGACTGTAGCGGTTTCCGTCGTAACGATATTTCATTTTCCATTTTCGTGAATGTAAAAATGATCAGTGGATGTAATTTTACATTTTTGTTGATAAATTCGTAAATCGTGCAAGATCCTATTTCATTTTGATTTTTGTATGTTGTATTTTATTTGGCTGAAGTGTGTGGCTGTGCCTTAGCTGAGTCGATTTTTATTATTTACGTTGTTTATTTCTCTGTTCGCTGCTGCTTTTACGTTGTGGTAAGTGCTCAACTGCATGTCAGACTGAAGTGGATTTGCTTAAACGGGTGGTTTTGGGAGTTTGAATGCTCTCCCTGATAGGCTGAGAAGTACAACTCTTTCACTGGCAGTTTGTCTCAAATACGAAGATTAAAACGAAACCGATTCGTCAGACCTAGGTTCAAAAAAAGCAACTTTATTGGTTTTCCCGTAGCCAGTGAAAGCGTTCAGCTGAGTCTGACATATTGCAGTTCAGAATGGGTTTTAAATGTCAAAGTATTATGCATAATAACCAAGATGACTTTTCAGACGGATCATGTTATACTGCCTTGCATGCTTTCTGCATCATCTTCTCTTTGCATGATGTTCTTCAGCCCTAGATTAAAGCAGCGGCTTCCTCTACGTCTCTAAGAGGCGGCACCCGTGTGGCACAAAGGATGCCAAAATATATAATCCAGACTATGTTTGACGGATTTTATGGTTCTGGGTGTGTTTGGACATGCTCTCTGCATGAAAACTTTGGCTCTTTCAAACTCTGATTCAACTTTTTGCTTTTTCAAGTATATGTTTGTTGGGTGTCAACTCGCATCTTATTTGAAGTTTCTTTCTGATTGTGTCTGTCTGAAGCACAACCTTGCCAGTAGCCAGACTATTTTCTAATATTTTATTCACGTCTCGCATATAGTGACTTCAGACCCCCTCAAAAATCTGTATTATTTCTAAATACAATGTAAATGTATTTAATATACATGTAATCTGGGTTGCGTAAGAAGATTATGAAAATCAAGTACTCGTAATTACAGTATATTACATTTTATAATACGACAATCAGATTACAGTTACTACTTTATGGATTACATACCATCTACGCAATGGCAGTAAATCATTCATAATCTGTTTCTCACTAATTATTTTTATTTTTTACGTTTTCTTTTCTAAAGATTCTATTTTGCAAGCAATTAGATCATGTATGAAGCAAATGGTTATGAAGTTGTAATGTGTAATGCATTTTATAACACTGCTATAGAGAATATATTTTCTTTTGTCAATGCAGTGTTTTAATAGTAAGTTTAAAATTTGATAAAGTAATCTAAAAAGTAGTCAGAATGCATTACCTAAAATGGGTAATCCAGATTGTTACTAACTAGTTTAGTCATGTAATCTGTGTTTTTATCTTTTTTATTTTATTTTTTTTAATCAGACATAACTAAATAAATCTTAATAAATCATTTATAAATTGGCATAAAAATGCATGTTTTGATTTTTATTTTTATTTATTTTACATAGTACAAATGAATGAAGAAAAATATATAAATAAATAAATGTGGTTTGAAATTTGAAAAATTATTTACATGCTTAAAATATTTTTTTTATAAGTGAAGGACCCCAGACAACTGCATGTATTATTTATAAATTATTTTTTGTTTTAAAATGTGTGCATGTAATATACACTCTTTACTTTATTATTGTATTTGATCTTTTTTTACAAACATTTGTGTCTTCAAACCCTTTCAAAAAGGTGTATTATTTAAAAATAAATAAATAAATAAATAAAAATATAAATATATTATTATTGTTATTGTTATTGTTGTTGTTATTATTATTATTATTATTATTATTATGTATGTGTGTGTGTATATATATATATATATATATATATATATATATATATATATATATATATATATATATACATATACATATACATATACATATACATATATACATATATATATATATACATATAATTTTTTTTCTTTTTTTTTTTATAATGTTGTATCTTTATGCATATGTTTAGTGATTTGAAATCACCACAAAAAAAATGTGTATTACAAAATACACAATTTACTTTTATTGTATTTTGGCTTTTTTAAACCACATGTATATTGACTTCAGACTCTGTCAAAAACCTATTACTAAAAATTAATGTATATAATTTAAATGCTTTACTTTTATCATTGTTATCTTTTTTTTTTAAACTGATATTTATAGTGACTTCATAAATCACTTATAAATCACTTATAAAGTGATGTTTTCCAAATGAATGTAGTATACAAGGTTTAAAAAAAATGACTTAATGCGTGCAGTTTTGTTGGGGGTTTGTTTTAAAAAATAACTCGAATCAAATGCGATAAAGTTACGAGTATATATTACATATACACTTATGTAAAATAATGGCAATTGTAAATCAAGGTTGCCACACACCCGCATGCATTTCTAAAATATTAAATTTTACATATAAATGTGCATTATATATTCTCTTTACTTTTATTGTATTTGATATTTGTTGCGCAGACATGTGACTTCAGACCTCCTTTAAAAAGGCATATTATTTATAAAATTATATATTGTAGTATGTTTTTGCATACGTTTAGTGGTTTCAAATCACAAAAGATGTGTATTATAAAATGTTTTATTAACATTATAAATTAATATACACTTTGTTGTATTTTATCATTTTATGCAGCATATGGTGACTTTAAACCCCCTTGAAAATGTGTATTTGTTTTTCATATTTTAAATGCATATAATTGGGCCCCTGTGATTCTATATTAATGGGGCTGAATCCAGTCATAAAAATGCTGCGAGAGTCATTTCGTTAGCGTTTCACCCTTTCTTTTGAGTAAAACTGTTGTCATGTCATACACAAACAAAAACCGAAGGTTTTCACAGCAACCTGTCAAAATATGATTTAATGTATTAAATATCACCACTGCTAATTAAATTATTATCAAAACATTATTTTTAGGATTATTTAATTTATTTATATTTTTAAATTAATTTAGCAGAAAAAAGTTAAATGCATAAAAGAGTATTTATTGGGGGGAAAAAGAAAGAAAATAATTTTGATTTAATAAAATCAATTAAATAGAGATACTTTTGACATCTTGCTATTAATCCAGAAAATTTATGGAAAGCAAAATAAATGTTTTTTTTTTTTTTTTTTTTTTAATTAAACTTTTTATAAATTGTTTAATATTGTAAGTTTCATAAATTCAATTAATCAGACATGCTTTTTGACAAATACAATTTGAAAATTTTAATTTAACCATTAAAACAGTCTAGAAAAATTAAAACTGGGAAAAAAAAAAAAAATAAATAGCAACGGGAAATAAATAAATAAATGGGGAAAAAATAAAATGGTTTTCATAGGGCCCTGTATAATTATATGCTATTTACTTTTTGTAAATGCATGTAGTTTTGTAGGGGTTTGAATTACACGCTTTTATTTTCCATATTACAAATCTGTATAATAATACATTATTATATAATCTTTATTGTATCCCTTACACAGATGCTTTATAGTGACTTAGTCCCACAAAAAAGTTGTGTAAATAATTAGCCTAAAAACCTTTAAAACTACATTGCGTCACACAAAAACAGTTTTTTTTTATTTTTTTATTTTTTTATTTTATTTAAATAAAATTAAAGTGAATTTGGGTGTCCACCATGACAACGCTGTGAGAAATACCACAAGCAGTGATGCAAACGGTGAAACGGTTGGAGTGCTGTTATCACTAGAATATTGCACTCCTCTCAGCCAATCAGATGCGAGGACCAGAAAGAACCGTTGTATACTTATATACTTGGCATCGTTTATCGTTAGGCATTTTCCAAAATCTTTTTTTTTTTCTCCCATGAACAAGTTCATAAAGGTTGTGTCAGATGTTATTTTAATTTCCATTTCCATACGGCCGTTGTCATATCCGTAGACTTTCCTACATATGTGCCAGAGGCAGGACATTTTCAGTGGTTTCTTTTAAAATACGACTGTTTGTTGGTGATATGCTGACTTCAGAAGTCCAGTGCAGGAGTTTGCAAATGTGCTATAATGCTGTTTAAGAGCCTTCACCATGATTGATGCAGAAAAGGAACAATGTAGGTGAGGTTGTGCTACAAACAAATGATAATTGATTGGAAATGTTTGTTCTTGGGTTGAAAACCACTAAACATATCCTTTCAATCCAACATCAGACTGCATGGTTAATGTAAATGCATTATTCTGCATGAAATCATCATTTAGTAGTGCTGTGAAAAGATGGATAGCCGTGTTTAGTTGACGTGTACAGATTTAGCAGTAGAAATAAATGAATTAAGAATATCAATAAGGTTTTCCAGTCCCCATATCGCATTACTCATTAGGTGCTCTGCTTTTAAACTTGAGATTCTCACTGTCAAATTGTAGTTTAGACAAGCTACTGTAACAGTTCAAGTAGACTGTAGTCTTGTACGTATGTCAACTTTTCTGAAATTAGTGTTTAATTGTTTTTCTTTTCCTTTTCATGTGTTCCTGCTTCCTGTAGACGATGACTCAGGATCTGCACCATTGTAAGTGCTTCGTAATATTTGTGTTGTAGAAGTGCGTAAGATATTTGTTCAGTTTCTCTAAGGAGCTTCGAGGGCATGTTGAAGTCCAGACAGTGGCCTTAGATGTACTTCTAGCTCAGGAAATTCATACGCACATCAAAGAGGGAACTGACGTGCCGATGTGTTTTTCAGGAAGAGCAACGCCGCTACAAACCACAAAGACAAAAATGTCCGGCAGAGGAACTCCAACTAAGAAAGGAGAAAAGGTGAGAGATTTTAAATAATATTTACAAATTTATTGTAATATTATAATTATCTGTAACTTATTTTTTTATATTTAATATTTAAAATCTATTTCTAATATACAAGATTAAGCATAATAAATATATATATATATATATATATATATATATATATATATATATATATATATATATATATATAATAAATTAGAAACATTACAGCTATTACAGCTACAATGTGTTAATATTGTGTTACTTTTTGAGTTTAATGTATAATGTAAATCATATTATAAATATATTATATTGTGATTTATTTTTAATATGTATCTTTGTATTCTATTATAGACTTCATAAATGTAATGTGTAAATTAAACTGTAATGTTTTTTTGATCCATTACAATATTAATAATAATTATTCATTCAAATATTTATTAGTTTAAAAATAAAAAGAACTTTACATTGAGTGATTTAATTAAAAAATAAATAAAACATTTAATGTAAATAATGGCTTTAATTTTATAGAATTAAACTTATGTACTTTTTTTTTTTTTTTTTTTTTTTTTTTTAAACTATATTATAAATGGTTCATTTTTAACGTGTATCAGTGTTCTATTAAATGCTGCTTCATAAATGTAATATGTATAATATAAACTGTAATAAAATAATTAATATTGTATCAATTTATTAGAGCAAAAAAACAACAATGAAATTATTAACGTAAATATTTGTTTAAGATAAAAACATTTAAAACATTTAATTTACATTTTTAAAGATTTATTAGTTTAAAAAAAAATTTATGTAAAGTGTTTTAATTCATTTTATCAATTTAAACTATTTTATACCCCCCCCCCTCCCTCTTTTTTTTTTAACCATATTATAAATATTTATTGTAATTGTTTATTTTAATTTGTATCTTGTATTCTATTATAGGTTTCCTCTATAATATTACAATGTATTTTGGTAAATGTTTTTAAAAATGTTATGTTAATAGTGACTTGACTAATTTTATTCATATAAACATTGTACTTTTATACTCATGTAAACATTGTACTTTTATACTCATGTAAACATTGTTTTTTTTTTTTTTTTTTTTTTTTTTTAAATTATATTAATATTTATTATAATTATGATTTATTTTAGCATGTATCTTTTGTTGTCTACTATAGGCTTCCTCAATGTAATATCTATAATATAAAATATTTTTTGTTCTAATAATTTTAATACATTATGAAAAAAATAATAATAAAATAATATATATATATATATATATATATATATATATATATATATATATATATATATATATATATATATATATATATATATATATATATATATTAGTTTTAAAATATATTTAAAAAATAAAATACATTTACATTTAAAGATATATTAGTTTTAAACATTTAATGTAAGTAAATGTATAAATGTATACTTTTTTTTTTATCAATATAAATTTATTATGATTTAGTTTTAATATGTATCTTTGTATTCTATTAAAGGCTTCTTCATAAATGTGATGTTATCTAAACTGATAGTATGCTCTAATAAATGGTATACAATAGCAAATATAAATATAAATATAAATATTTATTAGTATAAAATAAAAATTAAATCTTCATATTCTGTTATAGGCTTCTTAATACAATATTTTATTAGTTCATAATATACGTATTTTTCTAGCTCTAATAATTTTATACAACTATAATAGTAATAGTCATAATAGTAATAATAATAATAATAATAATAATAATAACAAAAGCAATAATAATTTATTAATAATAATAATAATAATAACAAAATAATAATAATTTAATAATAATAATTTAATAATAATTTAATAATAATAATAATAATAATAATAACAAAAGCAATAATAATTTATTATTATTATTATTATTATTATTATTATTTATTAGTTTAAAAATCATTTAAATAAATTTACATTTAAAAATTAAATTAAAATAGTTTTTTTTTTTTTTTTATTTAAACATTTCTCAGGATCTGCACCATTGTGAATTAAAAACTCCAACTTATGATTATTTTTAGTAGTATTATTATTATTATAAGCTACAATAACATGATGCACTGTATTTTTAAAGCACATCCAGCTAAGGGTTTTTTTTCCATTCCTTTCAGGTGTCCTGATGACTACTGTTGAAGAGAGAGGTGAAGCATTGAGTTGCTGACTAGCACATTCTAGTGCACCCTGCGAGTTCTTAACCTTCTGCTTGAGTGTAAATGTCCCGAGATATTAATTGGTCTACTTTGACTTTTATTCCTCTCCGTATCGTGTTGCCAGCAGATGTTTTTAAAATGTTTTTGGGGGGAAGGGGGGAAACTGCATGATTGTATTCTTGCTGTAGAAGTGTGTGTTTAGTGGAAATCTCTTAATGTGGGAATGATTTTTTTTTTTTTTTTTTTTTTTTTTTCGGGTCTTCCTGGCTTCTCTCACTGTTCATCACGAGTGTGCGCATCGCAATTTTCCGAAACTTCTACCGAGTGTAATTGAAATCACCATTCAGCCGCATGAGAGTCATGACCATGTTTGGTGTATACAAATAGATCGCTGAATCACATTGGCAGTCATTTTCCTTTCTGTACGCCTTAATGTTTAGCCTCTTTATTGTACATGCTTTTTTTAGTTAAAGTAATTTAAATTAACAACTTTGATGTGCAGTACTCAGACCGTCGCTGCCCATTAAAGTGCACTATTCCATGTGGATGGTCAAATGCCACTTTTTGTCAGGCTAACAGTTTTGTTTAATAATCTCAAACAAGCTTATTTGTAGTTTCTGATGTTGACTTTTAGGATTCCTCCTACCTAACCCTTAAGGACCAAGTGCTAGTACAGTGTGTCATTCGCATAATCCGTTATAAATTGTTTCCCAAATTCTAACATGGAGGACAGTGTGGTTATAAATATTTAGGTAATGTCAGTGAAGGTGGGATCTTCGTGAAGGCTTTTGCTTAAATGATACTCTCCTATAGACAGTCATACTTGCATTGTAATACATTGTGAAGTATAGTGTCTGGATGTGTGCCATTTCCAATTTAAGAGATGCGTAAATTTAAGATCTTGTTAGAAGTGTATAAATTATTTTGCCTTAGCTTCATAGGAAATCTCATACACTGTCAACTGTACTGACTTGCACAATCTGAATAAACATTTGATTTTAACGTTGTCTTTTGTGTGTTTAACCAAAGAAATCATTTGACAGGATAAAGAATATGCTTATATTGGCTTGTTCTTTGAACCACCATAAGAGGGCGATATTTACTCATGTATTTGGTTCAGCTGAAGGGAGCGGCTCTACGTGACAAACATCACAGCGTTATTACAGTGGAAACAAGAAGCCGTTCCAGAATATTAAGTATATGTCATTTAAATCTTTATGAGCTTTCAAAATAGTAACCCATTTATTTACCGCTATTCATAACAATGTCAGTGTGAATATTTGCTAACATTGCGCTACATAACTTGAGGCCTGTGACATGTTCAGGAAGATTCCCCACATCAAGAGCAATGTATTTTAGTAGTGCGAAAATTAACCATGGTTTTACTTCAAATAAAACCAAAAACCATGGTGACAACAAATTAACCAAGGTCTTGCTACACTATGGTGTATATATAATAAAATTATGGTTATACAAATGGTAATCACACACAAAAAAATATGGTTACTACACACTTACTAGAATAAAACCATGCTTATTTTTCGTAAGGGATCTGTAACGCTACAAATTTAAAAAAAAAAAATGAAAACACTTTTATGAGGAACGCATTTTAACATTTTGAATTTAAAGTGGACGTTTTTGTGAGGCCTAATGTCAAAATGTCTAACGTTAGGTGACGCTCTGACGATCCACCTTATTTTGAAACATGGCGGTAAGATATTTTCTTTGAATTAGCGAGATTTCAGATTTATTATTTAGTTAACTAAACTACTTGCTACGAACGAGTGCTTTTATGATTATAAAGATAAATCAAAATAGCTTACCAGTTTGGAATAGCCTTTAAAGCAGCATAACGTACTGTTTTTGTAATGAGGAAATAACTTGAAGGAAATGACACCGGAAGTCTCGCACATTCAAGTTAAAAAGGCCGCGCCCGCTCTTTTACGTTAAACGCGCGTCTCAAAAGCCCGAAATCCTTGTTTAAATATATAATAAAGCTATTTAGTTTGTTAAAAATACTACTTGGAAAAAACATGTTGAAAAACCCAATGTAAACAACGTTAACCTTTCACAAAAAAATTGAGGTTAGTTTTAACGTTTGTGAATGTTAAGTTGTGAATGTCTTAAAGTAAATCAATAAATAAATAAAAATAAATTACACGTTTGTTCAGGTCAACTGGAATAAGCTAGCACATATGATATAAGTATTTCATATTGATATTTTACCTTGAAAAGGAGACTGTTTAGAATAAACTGTCACAAACCTGACATTTCATGAAATATTTTATTCAAGACATTTTCGTTTATATAATTTCAGCCCTTACAAAAAATAACCATGGTTTTACTACACATAAACTATGGTGACCACAAATTAACCATGGTCTTGTTACACTAATCATAGTTTAATCATGGTGTTTGTAGTAAAACTATGGGTATACAAATGGTGATTAATGCGCCAAAAAACAAAGAACAAAAACACGGTTACTATAATAAAACCATGGTGTTTAGAAATGTGCAGCTGATAATGAATCATCAAACATACTATTACACACCACTAACCTACATTGGCATATTCATCACGGAGACTGGCATAAGATAGCGCATCTCGGCCTATTTTCCACCAATTTATCCTTGACATAGTTTAATTCCTGACTCCATTCATTATCTGAGCACAGAGCAACACATAGCTTGTGATGTGTTACCAGGTAAGGGAGTGAACGAGTGCAGCCATAGCAACGCGACTGGTGTGGTTGTCTGGTGACATTGGGACGCGGAGTAAAGGACTGTAGGCAAGTGCCCACGTCTGCGCTTTCGCAATCTGGCTGCGTCAGGATTCATCTCAAAGCAACGCCGTCATGGACGAAGCGGAGGACGGCGATGAAGACCACAAAGAGACTCGCAGGGGCGACATCCTTGACTCTTCCTCCAAGATGAAGAATGTAACGCCAGGAGGGGGAGCAACGGCAGCGGCGAGCAGGATCTCCAACAACAAGGACTTCGCCTCCGTCTCATGTGGACGCAGCACGGAATCCGCCGCGCTCCTCTGCCACGGAGATGTTTCCAGGGACAAGAGCGGGTTTGACGGCGAGGATGGCAGCGGAATGAGATGCGTGATCAACGGAGACTGCCGAAGAGACGAGAGCTTGTCCTCAACCCTCTCCAAGCAGGAGAAGCAGACAGGTGGAGGCTTCCCAGCATCTGCATGTCACTCCAGCACCTCCAGCATGGACGGCTCGGTCACTCCTGCCCCGACCGCCGTTGCTCCTCCCGCTGACAAGAAGGACTCCAGAGTTTCCTTCTCTAGCACCCCACCGGCCCAAGGACCGACCTCGAACCAGCAGCAGCAGCCGGGCAATTCTGTCAGCTTTCCCAAGTCCGAGGATGGCCAAATCATGGCAGATGATGCGGAAGGCAGGGACAATCAAACTTACATGCAAAGGCAGTTTAGCTCCATGCTACAGCCCGGGGTCAACAAATTCTCACTGCGTATGTTTGGGAGCCAAAAGGCAGTGGAGAGGGAACAGGAACGAGTCAAATCCGCGGGCAATTGGATTATTCATCCATACAGTGATTTCAGGTAGGGATGATGGAGTGACACCAGTGGAGACTCAATACCTGGTTGCAAATGCTCATGTTTGAAAACAATAAAAATGAGAGCTTTTTCTGGTAAAAACAAAAACAGTGCATTTCCTGTAAAATAAATAATATTTTTGTTAGACAAAGTAAACTGCATTTAAAATCACATATAAGCTATAACCTTTCAAAAAGTAACAGAGTTGACACTTTAAAATTTGTTTAGCCATTTAGCCAAGATCTTAACACTTTTACAAGGCGTTTATTAGAAAGATACATTAATGCTGACTTTTCATTCATTCACAAATATTCAGTGTTCAGTAATGAGCTGTATGCTGTACAAAATCATTGTAACAGGGTTGACTATTTATAATCGACCCTTACCGACAAACATTATAAGATTAACTAACAAACAAGGAGGCACTTAGTTATGATGCCATCATACCTTTAAAAAAGTAACAGGGTTGACATTTTAAAGCAAATTTGATTAAATTATTTATTTTACAAATATACAGTGTGTAGTAATCAACTGTACTGTACAAAATCATGGCAAAAAGGTTGACTATTTATGATCATCCCCTAGTGATAAATATAACATTTTAAAATCAAGTGATTTGCAAACAATGAGGCACTTACTTATACCTTTGCCATTAGATAAAAAAGTAACTGAATTAACATTGAGTTATCTTTATACCTTTAAAAAAAAGTAACAGAGTTGACATTTTTTTGTTGACAGTTCTTTGAGCCAATGTGCTACAAGGTGTTAATTAGAAAGAGAATTTAATGATATTGTTTTTATTCATTTATTTTACAAATATCTAGTGTTCAATAATGAACTGTACAATATACAAAATCATGATAACAGGGTTGACTATTCAGGATCGGCCCCTAGTGACAAATGTAACATTTTAAAATCAAGTGATTTACAAACAACAAGGCACTTACTTATCATACTTCTGTCGTTAGATAAAAAAGTAACAGAGTTGACATTTTGAAGTTAATTTAGCCAATGCGAAACAAGGTGTTTATTAGAAAGAGAATTTAATGCTAATATTTTTATTCATTTATTTCACAAATATCTAGTGTTCTGTAAATCAACTGTACTGTACAAAATAACAGTAACAGGGTTGACTATTTATGATCGTCATTAACTGACAAATGTAACATTTTAAAATGATGTGATTTACAAACAAGGAGGCACTTATTACATTATATTATACTTATTATAGTCAACAAAATCATGGTAACAGCATTGACTTTTACAATTTATGATCATCCCCTGGTGACAGATGTAACATTTTATGATAAAGTGATTTACAAACAACGACACAGTTACTTATTATACTTTTGTCAATAAAAAGTAACAGAGTTGATATTTTAAAGTTAATTTAGCCAGTGCTCATGTTTTCATTCAGCTTTTTATAAAAATCTAGTGTCCGGTAATCAACTGTACTGTATAAAATCACAGTAACAGGGTTGACTATTCACAGTTGTCCCCTAGTGACAAATGTAACATTATATGATTAAGTGATTTACAAACAAGGAGGCACTTACTTATTATACCTTTGTCATTAGATAAAAAAGTAATAAAGTTGTCATTATACCATTTTAAAAAAGTAACAGAGTTGACATTTAAAGTTTGTTTAGTCTCTGTGCTAAACTCATAACCCTATGTGAATTATTAAAAGATGAATTTAATGCTGACATTATCTTTCACAAATATGTCCCATACTCATCCATTTACTGTACAAAACTGTAACAGGGCTGACTATTTAAGATCGTCGCCTACAGTTTAAAATTAAGTGATTAACAAACAAGGTGGCACTTAATTATGATATCATTATGATAGTTTTTTAAAAATATATATATTTAAATAAGGGGGTGTGGGTGTAACAGAGTTGATGCAGGATAAACAGACAATAGACAATAAATACAAAATACAAGTTTTAATTTAAATAAATAAAATACAATAAAATAATGAAAATAAAAACAATTTAAATCAATATAATAATTAAAAAAAAAATAATAAAACCATAAAAACATATTACATTTTTCTTGATGTTTTATAAAAACGCCTGTAACAACAGAGTACCAGTTGGCATTAGTGTGTGTCATTATTTACACACATGCTGATGAGGGAAACAAAAGGCGCTCTTTCAACGCAACAACCCATAGGCCTGAATATTAAACACGCACAATGCACAATACTAATTATAGTTCGTAATAAGGATTAGGACCTCACATTAATTTGATTGTTAGTAAACTGAGATTAATCATTGATGGCCGACGTACAACAGCAACAGCTTCACTAAAGCCGTTTCACGTCACCAGGTGTGTGTAATTTACCAGAACATTTATGGAAATCCCTTTGCGCAAAAGCTGGATAAACTGCAAAGGGAAATTCAGACAGGACACTTACTTCAAAGTTCAGAAATGATCCCCTCAGCCTCTCAGGATGAAGTCTGCAATCAAATGCAATAAAAACAGTGGGAATAAAACTTTCATGTGGAGCTTTACCAAAGATGTTTCAGCTGTGATTCAAAAGTGGAGTGCTTGTTTATTACTATAGCTCAGTGGTTTGTTTGTTGTTCTCCCAGCAAGTACTTTGAATTATATAGTCTCCTCTGTGGTCTGTGCTTAATGATCTCCCAGGACACGGAGCCAAGAGGGTGTTCCTCAAATACACTGACAAACAGGTTAATTTTATATTAAGTGACCTCCAATAAAGGCTGATATACAAGACTGTTACGTCAATTTAATGCACTTTTAATAAAAGACAAGCCCATAATTGGTTTGACCAATATTTTTCATCATAATTTGGTCAGTCTCAGAAGAAAATTAACTCAAAGTGGTAATATTCAACAGGAAACAACTCAATAACTTATGTAATAGCCATTCATTATGAAATGGGAATAACAGTCTCAGTCATAAAAGAATAAAACAACAAATAAATATAAACAATAAAATGTTCAGTCAGCATCATCATTATGAGGTTGCATTGCTTCATCCATGCTTATATGTGCATTCATGCATGTTTTGTGTAATTTTTTTTTTTCAGTGCATGCATGAAAAAGAAAATATATTAGTAAAATATAGATTTGTTCAAACTAGTTTTCGTATTTATTTATAATCACACATTGCGGTGCAGGCCGGTGATCTGTTATTATTTTCAGAGAGAAGACAAACTGAGCAGTGCATTTAAACGCGAGAGAGCTTTAAGTGACGGAGCCCATATTTTATTATTAGAACACAAAAGCTACAGCTGCATTGTTTGCTTGAGAAACCCCAGTTATGATCGCTTCAGAAGTTTTTGCTTTCAGTACCACAGATATCTCAGCAGTCACATCCCCATAAATAATCAATAAATCCCTGATTCGCCTTAAGAGAAGCTACTTCAATCTGGAATTCCCATTTTAACCTTAATTCACCTTTTTAAGATCTCAAAAATAAGCCGTCATCCTGTTTTGTCCCCTGTATCTGTTTCTCAACGTCCTTGTGATGACCTTGAAGTAACTGTTATTTATTGGTACAATATTGATTTCAACCAAAAAGCACTATTTCAAACGAACGCTGTTTTATTACGCCCATATCGTCTCTCTCCTCGTGTGCGTGCAGCGTGTTTGTCGAGGCTAGGGTTATTTATAGGGTGTATCCCTGTCTCACCGAACGCATGAAGGCTGAATCTCATTTTTTTATTATAAGGGTGTGCCTTTTGTACCAAAAACGTAAAAAATACAACGTTACGGCAACAAATAATTGACAAAGTTCACAGAAAATATCTTTTTAAGATTAAAATCATTCACACAACTCTCTCTAAGACTGTGATTAAATTACAATGCTCTTAAATGTTAATATATGTCATACCAGACATTTAGTTTGAGACACTGAATGTGTGTGAAAGTGTGATCTGTAAAAATAACTAACTCTGTGGCATTTTTGTGCATGTCATGTAAATGTATTTAGTAATTTAATTCACATACCTGTTCCCTTTATTCTCCACGCAGGTTCTACTGGGATTTCACAATGCTAATGTTTATGGTGGGCAACTTGATTATCATTCCTGTGGGCATCACCTTCTTCAAGGAGGAAACCACCACCCCTTGGATTATCTTCAACGTCGTGTCCGACACGTTCTTCCTCATGGACCTTGTACTGAATTTCCGTACGGGCATAGTCTACGAAGACAACACTGAGATAATACTGGACCCTCAAAAGATCAAGATGAAATACCTGAAGACGTGGTTTGTGGTGGACTTTGTCTCATCCATCCCGGTGGATTATATCTTTCTCATCGTTGAGAAAGGCATTGACTCTGAAGTTTACAAGACGGCCAGAGCGTTGCGGATAGTGCGTTTCACCAAGATCCTCAGTTTACTGCGACTTCTCAGACTGTCCAGACTGATTCGTTACATCCATCAATGGGAAGAGGTAAGATGGACGCCATTGCTGTTTGTCTTGAAGTCAGGGAAGAAACTGAAACACAAAAAAATAGAAAAAATGTTGAGTAGGTTGCCTCATGGTGGCTGACCTAATATTGGTACATTGGTAACAACAATTGATAACTCCAAACCACTAGGTCCAAGCCAAATTGTCTTTTTCAGAGTACCAGGTGGTAAAATAATTCAAGAAATATGTTGATAATCACAACTGATATTATGTTGAATGTTCTTGTAACCAGCAATGCTAAAGTCATTGACTTGAATCTCCTATATGTGACCCTGGACCACAAAACCTGTCGTAAGTAGCGCAGGAATATTTGTAGTAGCGATAGCAAACAATACATTGTGTGGCTCAAAATTGTTGATTTTTCCTTTATGCCAAAAATCATTAGGATATAAAGTAAAATTCATGTTCCATTAAGATATTTTGTAAATTTTCTACTGTAGATATATCAAAAGTTAATATTTGATTAGTAATATGCATTTATAAGAACTTTATTCAAACAAGTTTAAAGTCGATTTTCTCAATATTTTTATTTTTTTGAACCAGATTCCAGATTTTCAAATAGTTGTAATAATAGTAGCTCAGACAAATGTTGTCCTATCATAAACCATACATTAATGGAAAGCTTATTTATTAAAATCTTGATCCTCATGACTGGCTTCGTGGTCCAGAGTCACATATATCATAAAATATGATATACTGAAGAACGTTGCCTTGTGGGATAGTCTTCAACATAAGCTGTTATAATCCTGCTGATTTTGTTGTTAGTCATCCTAATATTCTACGCAAACAAAATTTGCATACTGTGCACAGTAAAAACTCAATATACCGCAGCTATATTCAGATTAGCTAGTTAGTATGCTATTCCAAACATAGGCCGGATCTTTATTTACCTATTGACGTCACGTTTCTTGTTTGTAATTGCGAGAGGCAGAATGTGATCAATGGTGCTTTTCACTGATTTCCGATGCTGCCTTCTAGGTGTTTTGTCGTGGGTGACTAATTAGGTGCACGGGCTAATTAATGTAGCCTGGAGTAATTAACCATCATAAACGTTAATAACAGCAACTGACCACAATTGTAAAAACAGTTCAGTGCATTAACATTAAAACGACGGCCGGCGTTGGGAACATTTCAGATGATTACAGAGAGCGCCAGCTGTTTAGGGTGACAGCAATGTGACGATTTGCCTGTGGTTGAGCTGACCGATGATTCAGTTTTATGTGTTCTTTTCACCACTAAATGGGACAATTATGTTGCTGATTACATAGTGGTAATGTGAGCTAGGCATGGCCCTCAATTACTGAATCAACCTTGCACAGCAGTGCCACATCCACTCCACACTGTTTGGCCCCCTTATAGCTCTTGATTACTCAGGCAGGGACAAAGCACGAGTTAGACCTCCAGGATGATATGACCAAGTTCTGAAACTCATTTGTAGGTCAAAATATTTACATGCACAGAAAATTGGCATTAATTACTCACCCTCATGTCGTTCCAAACCCATAAGAGCTTTCTGACCCTGCGTAGAGCGATGCAACTACCACATTCAAGGCCCAGAAAGGTAGTAAGGACATTGTTAAAATAGTCCATGTGACATCAGTGGTTCAACCTTAATTTGTTCTGTCAAAAGCTATGAATACTTTTTGTGCAATGAGAAAACAAAAATAACTTTTCTGTGTCAGTCTCTGCCAGTGCTTAACTGCCCTGATAGCACACATACATCACAGAGACGTCTGCTTGACGTCTGCATTTCCATCTGTAAGACGTTTTTTTTAGAACGTTTGCTCATCTGCAATACGTCTATAGGACGTTTCCTATCAGATGTCAGTTAGACGTCTCTTCAAGATCTTTATGATTCAGAATGTATGTAAAACTGACATCTTATCTGTCAGATGTTTGTATACAACAGATGCTTTCCAGATCAAGTGATCTTTAACAGACATCTTGCAGACATATGTGTGCTATCTGGGTAGAGTACCACGACGTATCTTACTACCTTTCTGGGAGTTGAACGTGCTAGTTTGACATCTGATTGGAAATGTCTCATGGACGGCAGATGAGCAAACACCCTAAAAAATAGATATCTCTGAGATGTACATGTGCTATCAGGGAAGATTACAATAGAATAGTGTAACTACTGGTGAATGCTGTTAAGTTATCCCTGATAGCACACATACATCACAGAGATGTCTATTTGATGTCTGCATTTACATCTGCAAGACATATTTTTTTATGGTTTTTGCTCATCTGCAATACGTCTATTGGACATTTCCTATCAGGTGTCAAATAGACGTCTATTAGATGCCTTTAGGATGTTTATGATTTAGCATGTAGGTAAAACTGACATCTTACAGACATCTGTCAAATGTCTGTACACAGCAGATGCTTTGCTAAAGAGATCTTCAACAGACATATTGCAGACATATTTGTGCTATCTTGGATTCGGCCAGTAGTTATCTTGCTAAAATACACAAAGAACATAAAGATTTTTAATGTTGTTAAAAAATGCTAAGCTATCAGGCTAATAGTTAGCTTTCATATTAAAAACAAAGAAGGCTAAACAGTTTACAAGCTTAAAAGCAAATAGTGAACATGATGCTAAGCTATCAGGCCAACTGTAATTTAGCTAAAAACTCAAAATGTGTAAATAATTTAGTTAAATACTGTAAATGCTAAGCTATCAAGCTAAAACTTGCTAACTGCAGGCTAATTGAAACACAGAGGCATGAAAATGTTTAGATTGGCCATTTATAGCTTTAGTTGTATAATGTGATATGAAACATGCTTGAAAATATATTAACTGATGATTTTTAATGGTTAAGACAGCAAATTCAAAGGGCCACTTTTACTGCACAGGGCAAATTAGCACGAGCAATTTCAAAACGGGGCTGACGGGAGGGGAGTGATTTACTAACAATGCGCAAATTAAAGAACACAGACGCAACTTCTCATTTACATATCGACCACGCAATATACCAAGCGCAGTGCAAATTAGTGTAGCCACAAATAAAGAATAAAGAAATAAAGAAGCCACAGTATCTTGAAAAGAACCAAAAAGAGGCCAAAAAATGAAGATTTGCTAGAAGTTTTGATAGGCTTGGTATTGCATGACTCCTAGTTAAGGGTTCCGAGTCATCTTTTATTTAAGTCATCTTTTATTTCCCTGAAAGGGAAACTCCTACAAATGCATATTCAATAAGGTCAAGCACAAAAATAACTGTGTCCACACCTTTTCAGTGCTAATTCATCACTGCATGTCTTTAGTTAAACCTGACAGTACTATTTTAACGCCAAAAGATGGTTTGCGCTGGCGCAAGCTATTAGTAAAACTGGCCCGAAAAATGATATTTGCAGTCAGGCACTGAATAAAATTCCTGAAAGAAATTTAGTCAGTTGAAATTCTGCAGACTGGAAACTAATAAGAATTTACTTGAAAATTGTTTTAGACCACCAACCACACTATGGTATGCATAAAAATAATGAAAAACTACTTTAAAATCACAAGCAAACAGGATTACACAAGCCAGTGTTTTCATGATGACATTGGTCTGCTGATGTTTGACAGTCCCTTCACACCAGGTGATTACGCATGCCAGAGGACAAGAGAGTATTGCTATTTGCTATGGATCATTAATTTCAACAAGTTCAAACGGCGGCGAAATGAGACCCATAAGTGCTTCCACATTGCTTTGAGACCAGTGACCCTGATTAAAGAGGCTTTCAAGAATTGCACAGCAACTAAACAAACAGCCTCAACTACCGACCATTTAAAAGGTGCAGGCATGATACTTCTCTTCATATATTAGTTTCCAGCCAGTTTTATGTTTTGCATTGTCTCAGATCCCGTTCCATGTGCCGCTGCTTCTCAAGCTCGATAAAACAACCCACACCGGCTAAGAACTTTTACAACACAAGCCAGGGTAGTGTCTCTGCTTGTCTTCTTCTATCGCTGATTCTGGCCTAGTTGCTATTTGGAGCTCTTGGCTTTTCTCAGGTGTGACAAGAGTTGTTTCTGGTATGGGAAGAAAGTGTTGACACTGTCTCGCACAACCACACAAGGCATTATCCTGGACTGGCTCCAGATCGCTCTCCAATAGCTGTCCTCTCCACTTTGTAACCACAAACAAACTGCACACACGGCTGTCTCCAAGAAAGACACATTCTCCGCTATCCAGTTTTTCTTAGTCCTGCCTGAAAGAACATGGTATCAGCTTGGCACATTGCTTTCATCATTCACAGACATGTTCTGTATTGAATCTAATCTGACGGGATGAAGTTTGGAGGATGAACTGTACTCATTACATAAAGCTTTGGTCTCAATGCCATACGTGCGCTCGCATTCACAAATCTAGAGGTCAAAAATAATCTTCAGGTCAAATGGGTTTTGAAACAGTAGCTTGTTAAGAGAATCCCTCCAAAAATGAATAGTTCGTCCTTCAATATGTGTAGACGGATTACCCCGTGTCTCGGTTTCAGAGTCCTGATAATTGAATATGTTCCGGTTTGTCCTTGAGAGCTCTCCCCTTCTGACACTCGAATGTAATGCTTCTTTTATCTTGACTGACAGATCTTTCACATGACCTATGACCTGGCCAGTGCGGTGATGCGCATCTTCAATCTGATTGGCATGATGCTGCTTCTGTGCCACTGGGATGGCTGTCTGCAATTCTTGGTGCCCATGTTGCAGGACTTCCCTTCGGACTGTTGGGTGTCTCTTAACAAGATGGTGGTAAGTTTTACCTTCCAACTTACCTTGGTTTCTATCACTCCAAGTGTTCATAAACTCTCTCAAATAGCAAGTTCTCAGTAGCCCGAAGTTTAGGTGTCATTATCTACAGTTGCACACAAATAGGAATGAGCCATTTGCTGAGTCCAGGAAGAGAATCTGAGACTCAGCAACTGACTCTGTAGAAGGTCACTCCGAGTCCTCGAATCATGCTCGAGCAATTCCACACAATAAGCAAATAACAAAGCCAAAACTTCCAATGATGTCATCAGTGTTTGACAATGTTAATCACATGGGCACATTGGGGAGCCGACTCCATCACCTGCTCTTCTCACTTTCCCAAATCTGCCAGGCACTTTGAGTCACCCCTCCCTCACTTCTCACCATCATCCATCTGTTCTAGAAGTTCTCCCTGCTGTTTAGTCTAGTCTGAAGACAAGACACTGTTTGGACATTTGCTACACTGATGTATACAGTAAGTGATCATGAACTCTTGCTCGGTAAAGTGTGTGCAGTGTCCAGCAACTTCAGTTGCGAGTACTTGGGTTATCTGGGGATTCACATGTGGGCAGAAGGCCACTCCGACAACCAAAGGCTGGCTTGTTTCACGAGTTCGCCTGCCCAACTTGTCCTGATGGTTAATGGTAAATGAACTTGGCTTGCAGTCCTTAACTGAGGTTTGAAACCGAGGCTTGGCTTGAGCTCAGAGATCAACCCCCCCATTGCGGTACTACACAGAGGGAGCATAACAGAAATAGAAGAGGAGATGGGAAGAATTGTCACTGGGACGGTACTAGGCTCATAATGATGATTGACAGGACTGAATGATAAGGCTCCTCCCGAACCTACATTTGGAACTTCATTTTGTTTTATGGTGTAAACCATTGGCGAGAGTTTGTGAATTATCGGCCAGTATATACCAGTTTGGTATATAAAATGTAACACTTTTTATCAAACTAAATTTACCACTGGAAAAAAAGATAAACTTCTGAGGCTGAACTCTGAAGTACAGATTATTTAGGGTTTCCCTGCCTGTTTGTCCTTTACAGTTGAGGTCAAAAGTTACATACACCTTGCAGAATCTGCAAAATGTCAATTATTTTGCCAAAAAATAAGAGCGATCATACAAAATGCGTATTTTTTTAGTACTGACCTAAATAAGATATTTCACATAAGAGATGTTTACATATAGCCCATGAGAAAATAATTTATAAAAATGACCCTGTTCAAAAGTTTACATACACTTGATTTTTAATATGGTGTTGTTACGTGAATGAACCACACCTGTGTTTTTTTATCCAGTGCTGGTTGTTCATGAGTCCCTTGTTTGTCCTGAACAGTTAAACTGCCTGCTGTTCTTTAGAAAAATCCTTCAGGTCCCACAAATTTTTTGTTTTTTCAGAATTTTTGTGTATTTGAACTCTTTCCAACAATGACTGTATGATTTTGAGATCCTTCTTTTCACACTGAGGACAACTGAGGGACTCATATGCAACTATTACAGATGGTTCTAACACTCACTGATGCTCCAGAAGATAAAACAATGCATTAAGAGGGACCACCAGGGGTGTAAACCTTTGAAACGAATTAAGAGGTGTACATTTTTTTTCTTTTTTAATTTCATTTAGTAGTCAGAAGCTACAGAAGATGCTTCCATGTTTCCCAGAAGACAAAATATGTTAAACTTACCCTGATCTCTAATTTTCAAAAGTTTTCAACCCCCGGTTCTAAATGCATTGTTTCTCCTTCTGGAACATCAGTGGGCATTTGAACCTTCTCTTAAAGTTGCATATAAGTCCCTTAGTTGTCCTCAGTGTGAAAAGGACGAACAAGAGACTCATGAACAACTATCACTAAACAAACAAACAAACAAAAAAAAAAAAACACAGCTGTGGATAATTCATGTAACAACACAGTATTAAGAATCAAGTGTATGTAAACATTTGAACATTGTCATTTTTATAAATTCAGCTATTATTATCCTTCTTATTTTGGTAAAATAATTAACATTTTACAGATTCTGCATGGTGTTGCAAACTTACCTCAGTTTTATATATTTATATACACTATATGCTGTCACTTGTAAGAGATCATGTGACATGGGGACAGGTTTCTCATTGGCTTCTGTTACAACAATAGTTTTTGAGTGCAGTCATTCTAGTCGCTGCGAATGCTTAGCAATCAAGGTCAGCAGCTTTCGAAAGGCAGATTGCTTGAAATGAAAGACGCAGCGTTAAACGATCTGTCTCATTATTTCAAGTGTCCGCCTGGTCTCTCAACAGGCCCTTCTTTGTGCGGTAATGAAGCCTGTGAGTCACATTTGCTGAGGTGTTGTTAAGCTTCAGCAGAGGTGCTATAAAACACTAGACAATTTACAAAGCTTCCTTCATTTGTTAGAACACAATAAATCTTAAGTAGGCATTATCATTCAGGATACTGAAAGAAGACTGATGATGTTCCAATCCAAAACAATACTATTTGCCTCCTTCCTGTTTGCAGATATCCAGGGTAAGACTCTATATAATCTTAGTGGTTGGGGAAAACATCATCTGAGGTCATTAATGTAAACCTAGACTCATCAATATCACACATCGAATTAAAATTCCATTTTGACTTAACATAAATGCGTTACAGATGGTTCAGCTGCAATTCACCTGCCGCTGTTTCCCGCCTCTGATAGATCAATGCACTGAAATAAACCCTTTGATCCCTTTTGATCCAGCTGTGCCCTGTGATCCATGACCTAGCGTTGTCAAATCCGTCCGTGCACAGTTTGAATCCCAAATAAAGCACGTGTGATTCACAGGTACATGCTCACGTGTCTTGCTCAAGAGCTCTGAAAGCTTGAAGAGCCATTCTAAGTTCAGATAAGCATCCTCCAGATGTGCACAGGCACATGCATATAGACTTAACATGGCCTATCTTCATTTATATATTCACAGTGAAGAACCCTTACCAAAATCCTTGGTCAAATCCTTGGTGACCAACTAGGTAATGTCCTGTGAAGTTCTTACAACGGCCATTTTTAGCATTATGTATCTTATACATAGAAATATGAAATAAGCAATGTCAAAAGAAAACCTTTTTAAGGTCAAGCTTCCCTCAACGTAATAATACTTGACATCTATCCTATGTTCATACTTCTCAAAGAAATAAAGCCCCACTCTAATGACAGTCTACTGTGCCAGTCGAGCTTGGCTAAATCAACTTAGTCATCTCAGTGCCAGTGGGGGTGAGTAACACTAGGTTAAACATGCGCTAAGGGCCTAGTTAGGCAAATATAACCAAAACACAATTGCTCAACCAGCTATAATCTTTCATTTAGCTAATTCCAAATCATGCTAGCAGCGCTACAATGCATGTCTGCTAAAACTGCTTATGCAGCATTAAACATTTCCTCTATTTTTCACCCATAAATGCAGAGAAAAGGAATCATTTGTGAATGCCTGTTTATCCACAGAATGTAGAGCACATGTCGGGGTGTTGAATGGCGAATGTTTTAAGGCTATGCGATAGCTTTCATTGCATTAATTTGCATACTCCTCTCTGAGAACTTGGCACTGCCAAGTGACTCTTTGTGATTACAGCTTGTTGGTGTTCATGTAGCAATAAAAAAACAGAAATCACTCTTGTAGTGGAAGCTCCGATCCATTTAAGAATATATGTAACCCTGGACCACAAAACCACTCATAAGTAGCACAAGTATATTTGTAGCAATCTTCCATGAAGATATTTTGTAAATTTTCTACCGTAAACACATCAAAACTTAATTTTTGATTAGTAATATGCATTGCTAAGAACTTCATTTGGACAAGTTGTAGGCGATTTTCTCAATAGTTGATTTTTTTTGCAAATAGTTGTATCTCAGCCAAATATTGTCTCATCCTAACAAACCATGCATCAATGGAAAGTTTATTTATTCAGCTTTCAGATGATGTAAACATCTCAATTTCCAAAAATGGACCCTTATGACTGGTTTTGTGGTCCTGTGAATTTAAGCAGTTTGTGTTAATTCGATGTTTAATTGTTTATCTGCGTGCTTATGGAGATGTTTCAGTTAACCCAAATGAAAATGGTTGTTTAGGGTATTCCTGGAAGCCTTGGAAGGCAGACATGTAAAGAAGATGGAAAGCAGACATGAACTACGCAAACAAATCTCTCTGACACACTGCCCACACTGCATGCTTTCTACACAGCCAAGCCTCGCAGTTACTCAAATAAAGGGTTAGACTCTAAACGATGTCTTCTCTGCCTTGTTTGCATCTGCACTTGACAGGATTGTTGGGATTGCAGCAGCATTTCTTTTGTGCCTCAGGACTGTGTAGTTGAGTCTGTGAACACATTTATATTCCTTATTTCTTCATGACACTTGCACTCCATGTGCACTGTACCCTGTCTTTGCGCCCAACCTGCCAGTTGGTGATAGGAGCCAGGTGCGTCCTGGCCTTGACAGAGGCTTTCTCCATCCCAACCCTAGTAAGCCACCTCTCGACTCATCTCCACAAAGTAATTCCACTGATTACCCATCACCCTCGTTTTCCATTTTCACCTCCAACTCTTTCCCCGCTTCATCATTCGAAGTCACCCGTGGCCTCCTTGACTTTGAGCCAGGATTTTCATAGCCTTGTCTCGAAGTGAATGCAAATCAGGTTAACCACATTCACAGGGCCCCCATCAGGTCAATCCTTAAAAATCACTCGCTTATGAAGAGAGACGAGGCACCTTAGCGTAGCAGCTGAGGTCTTATGCAGATACTTGCAAAGACATTATAACAAGAGCCCGGCTGAACAATAAACAGTGCGGTCCCATTAACTGCCAGAGTGATGGAATAATGAATCTATCGCAGGTCTAAAGTGCACGTAGCTATCCAAAGTACTTGGCAAGATGCCTTTGATAGGGGTTTGTAGAGGTATACCCCCTCCTGAGCCAAGATTTTGACTTGAGGATTAGCATCTAGAGGAGGTCATGCATCTAGTGCTGATGAAGTAATCTCTCTTTCTCTTTCTGTTTATCAATTTCTCACATCCCAATTTGCAGAACGACTCCTGGAGTGAGCTGTACTCCTTCGCCCTGTTCAAGGCCATGAGCCATATGCTGTGTATCGGGTACGGACGCCAGGCTCCTGAGAGCATGTCTGATATCTGGTTGACCATGCTGAGTATGATTGTGGGAGCCACCTGCTACGCCATGTTCATTGGCCACGCCACCGCCCTCATACAGTCGCTGGACTCTTCCCGGCGCCAGTACCAGGAGAAGGTGGGTACTACGCTCTAAACACACACACACTCACTGAAACACCTGCAGATGACCTTCTTATGTGTCACCGTTTGTTTGATCTTGCCAGATCAAAGTCGGTACCTATCGTCTGTTTGAGAGGATGAAACTGCTCAGGCCAACTATCCCTACGGCTGAGGATTCTGGGTATTCTCCGCAATCTGGTCTCCCTCTCATCTGATCAGTTGTCAGTCCCTCCCACTGCTGTAATTCGGTCTTCTTTGATTCCTAATCACGGCATCTGGTGCTTGTTTACACCTGCAACTCTAGCCTGCAACCCATGTCTTGTCGTCAAAAGCAATTTGGTCACAAACTTCTTAACTCTGCACTTTTTTGCACTGAGTAGATGCTTTCTGAAACCTCCTTTTTCCTGAAAATAGATAATAATTTTGTTATTGCCATGTGCTTTAAAAGAAAAGAATGCTTGGGAGACTGTATTTCAAAGAAATTTGAAACCCACCTGAGTAAAAAAAGGTGTGCATGTTCTTACATTACATATCTGACAGTGGCATAAAGTCAGATAAAAGGGTGTAGATTTCTTCTTCAGGAAAGGAGGTACAGCAGTTATATCAGGGTTCCTCAAATCTGGTCCTGGAGGGACAATGCCCTGCAGAGTTTAGCTTGGGGGTGCCCAAACACAGTCCTGGAGGGCTGGTGTCCTGCAGAGATTAGCTCCAACTACAATTAGACACACCTGAACCAGCTAATCAAGCTCTCAACAGGCAAGTTCCATGCAGGTGTGTTGAGGCAAGTTGGAGCTAAACTCTGCAGGACGTCGGACTGAGTTTGGGCACCCTGGGTCAAACTCACTTAGCAATCATTTTCTAGGGATCCTGAAGGGCTTAATGAGCTTGCTCAGGTATGTTTGATTAGGGCTGGAGCTAAACTCTTGACCCTCCAGGGCATGATCTGAGGAACCCTGAGGTAGATGGACAGAACTGACAGTTTCAGATAGATCAGAGGCCATTTAACCATTTTCCTGGAAAACCCACTGTCCTGCAAAGTTTACTTCCAACCTTCCTGTGATTTTCAAGCAATCCTAAAGAGCTGGATTAACTGGTTCAGGTGTGTTTGATTAGTGAGTGTTGGGGCAACACTCTATAGAACAGAGGTGCCCAAACTCGGTCCTTGAGGGCCAGTGTCATGTTGAGTTTAGATCCAGCTTACCTCCACACCTGCCAGGAAGTTTTTAGTATGCCTAGTAAGAGCTTGATTAGCTAGTTCAGGTGTGTCTAAGTGGGGTTGGAGCTAAACTCTGCAGGACACAGGCCCTCCAGGACCAAGTTTGAGCACCCCTGCTACAAAAGAGTGGGTATCCTGGAGGAGGGTAAAAACTTCTGAAACAGACCATCTCAATCCATCCAACCACTCTTTCTGACACATCCCATGTCTTCCTTTGTTTTCTAAAAGTTCACTCATGCCATTGGTTGAGCTTAAAAGTTTCCCAACTTTGGAAAGTCCACCTACAAACGGCTTACTTTTAGTTGTTTCAGCACATCGAGCTGGGATGGAAAGTAGTGTTTTAATATAAGCTTTAGCTTTAATTCTATTCTAAACTTACATATATTATGACAACATTTGAAGGCATGATGTAATGTAGAGAATCCCAAAGGGACTTTCGGTGGAGCTCATCAAATCTCGCCTCAGGCGGCAGACTTTCCTCTTCATTAATCACTAGCAACAGAGCTGCTTGCAGTCAGATAACAGAGCCACTACGGCAGCAGGGGAGTAGAACGTGCTAAAGATACCAACAAAAGCCATTCTCTGCATGAGATAAAGGGCCCATAGGAGGTTGTTTTTGCCCTCATGATCTAAAATAAACACGTAATGATGTTCCTTTGTGCCAAACTGCACATTAAAAAGTTTTGAGTATATTTGAGATGAAGGGGATCAAGTGGATTGCTGTGATGGTGGTCCTTGAGTGTTTGCATAAATATATTTACACAAAGAAGCTATTGCAAAAAGTATAGGAAACAAAGTTTCAACAGAAGTTTGGCTAACAGATTTTTGAGCATAGATGAGAATCCCTTCTTTACAGACAAAAACATTTCTCACGCCTTTGCAACCTGGTGAACAAACAACACAATGTCCCTGTGTAGATCCCCCGTCGTCCCATCACATGTCCATCTCCCCTGCTATGTGGAAACCAATGGATTGCCAGACAACGACAGATGAACGGGACATTAGCCATTACGTAACATGCATTACATTGCTTAACATTGACTTTCAAGCACCTGTTTAGGTCCAGCCCCTAACACGCTCACATGGCGTTGAACAACACAAGTCTCAGATCAGTTTCTGTCAACTCTCGACATTACTGCACCCCAGGGAATTATGGTTCTACATACAGGCCTGCTGAGATGTACAGATTGAGCTGTATCAATCGAACATTACGCGCCGCGGTCTCTGCTTAGATCAGTATGTTAGAATATTGATCACAGGGTTGATCTGTACACAAGAAAATATATTGATGTTAGTAACATCATGTAAAAAAGTTTTCGTCTATTTGACGAGAGCATACAGAAACCTTACTGTTGTAAGTGGTTCTGATCTTTGTTGTGGCCTACAGGGTTATAGAGGTCTCGCATCACGTTGGTTATTACCTAACGGTAAACCATCATAATCCTAGTTAGCGTTGGATACCTATGGTATAAGCGTATCCGCTGATGTCCATATGGAATGAAAGCTTGATATACGGTTCACAAGCTTTCATCCCCCTCCTCTGTGACCATGATGACCTTGATGCTTTGGCAGATGGTCATGGGAAATATATCATCCCTTTATGTCACTGACAGAAGATAAACTGCCTGCCCCGTTGAGGAAAAAAAAACAAAACAAAACTGTGGACTGACAGGATTTCATGTAGTTAGCACGTGCGCTAACATACAGTTCATAATTAATAGTTTCCACGTGCTTACTGGAGCTGTGCGATTCATAAGTTAGCTTGGGTTAAAAGTGAGTCCGTTGTATATTTTTTGCTTGCACACTGCAAGCAACAGTAAGTGAGCTATGGAAGTATTTTTTTTTTTAGTTCAACTGTCTCTGAAAAGATTGTGATACCTGTTAATTCAGCCATATTGGAAGGACAATGTTGATTATGTCTACTATATTACACAACATTACGTCACTTTTTTGATGACTTCTGTTAGGAGGCTTACACAGGTTTATCTGATCACCTACCTGTCCAGGGGTTTTAGTGTAGGTCACCAGAGGTGTAGCTGTACTGGTGCTAAGCTAATGCCAGCTCTGTTTTGTTACAGCCACATAGCTTTCAACTATTCAACCTTTCATTCTTGTTTCCTTCATTTATTCTTCAATGTAGACCATAGACCAGGGATAAGCAATGTCGGGCCTGGAGTGCCAATGTCCTACAGAGTTTAGCTCCAACCCTAGTAGCCCTAGTAATTGTGAAGACCTTGATTAACTTGTTCAGGTGCATTTAATTAGGGTTGGAGCTAAACTCTGCAGGACAACAGCACTCCAGGACCTACCTCTGCCATAGATTTAAAAAAAAAGATGGACGATGCACCTCCACTTCCTTCCAAAGCCAAAACTCAGTATCTTGCATCATTTGGAGCCAGAGTCTGTGCAGAACCATTAGGCCACAACTGCCCCGAGTCTGCACAGTATTAGTCATGAGATGGAGCTGCGGTATCAAAGTCCCGCTCAAACTCCAATCGCAAGATTACAGTCATGTCGGCACCGATAGCCTTGTAGAAAGTGCGTCGATGCATAGCGGCATTGCCCTACAGGCATCCCGAGTTCGAATCCCAGATCGAGGAATTTTCCTGATCTTGGCCTCTCTCTCTGTACCACTATACTCCATGTCTCTTCTACACTGTCCTGTTATTAGTAAAGTCAAATAAAGATCACCCTCCGTTTTTATAGCAACTTAAAGCAAACTTGTTAGAAAATCGAACCCTTGAACATACATCAGCATGAAAAGAACTACCTAAAATGATGGAAAGTATCTTTGGAAAAAAAATTATTTGAAGTGTAATTTAATCATTTAGTTTGTCTCATGTCCTACTACATGAAGAAGGTGGGGTTTATGACCTATACTGGGACCAGCCACCTGGGGGCGATCAAAATGCTTTGGCTTCACTTTTTAGGATATGTGCGGCACACTTGATCCAGACTGACAGCCCAGGGAAGCTGAGTCACAGGAAGTCCAAGAGGGAAGAAAAGAAGCTGAGTATCCGAGTATAAACAGACAACTTGGTGCAATTAAAACTTTCCTGTTTTCAGTATTATTATACGGACTTGGCTGTACATATTAGGAGACCCAAACAATGATTGCAACAAGGTCCAAGTAATTGTCTTCACATTTTAGCTTAACACCTTGTCTTACATCAAGGCTGATTGAATGAACCAAAGAGAGGAGAAAATAGACTTTCTTGATCGAAAGGGACAAAGCGTAAATTACAGAGTTTGTCGAGCTTGACGAGACAAGCGGGCACTGTTATTTGGAGGTTGCTAAATGTTGGTGTGCAAGTAAACACATGCGTTTGTGATACTTTCTCATGATATTGAGTGTTTAATCATGGTTTTGTCAATGTTAGACCAATTCTGGAGGAAATTACTGTAGATTTACACAACTATTGGATTGTAAACTCTAAGAATTTAAATTAATTCATGTTTTCAGTGCCAACAAGCCTCCTTTGTATGTAAATTAGGCTCATTACAGAAGTGTCTTATTTCCAGTTATTTGCCTGTTGCAGTTAGCGTTATGCTACTACTACATGCAGAAAGAAATGCATAGTGGAAAGCGAAAACGGCATGCTGGGACCCCCCTGGTTGTGTCTTTCGGTTGTGTGCGACTGTATAAATCCCTTATCCAGTCGCAATTAATTAAGATTGAATTAGATTAGGATTTGGGCTGGATTACCGAAACAAAAGGTTTTCACGAAATGGATTCATGATAGGGATTTCCACTCTGAGCTAATTAAAGTCAGTCACTGCACTTCCCATGATTCCCCACCCACTGCCAAAGGGATGATGAGTAACAGTGTGCATGCTAACGCACACGCCACGTCTGTTGTATATGTGTCTATCTGTGACAGGAATTGTAAGCATTTTAAACCTTCAGCTATGTTCTCGAGGATTAGTGACGCCATCCATCTCATTTGGTGCTTGTATCAATGCTATCTACAGAATATGCTCATTGTTGTCTAACCAGATCATTCAAGAATGAAAAACAGAGCATTTTTGTGCAATATCTTGTCAGATCTGATGAAGAATATGCTGTAAATGTCATGACAACTTCATGGAGATCTATTGCTACACTTGGTTCTTGGTTCTATTGGCTACAATGGTTGTTTACATATTGAGAAGAAAATGTTTATTTGCTGAGGCACTGCTGCGGTTTTTAGCATACATGCAGGAAGTTCAATACTTTTTATAGTATAGTTCACTCACAAATGCATATTTTTATCATTTACTCACCCTCATGTTGTTCCAAATCTATAAGATGTTCTTTCTTCTGTGGAACACAAAAGATACTTTGAAGAACTGTTACTGTCCATAAATTGAAAGTCAATGGAGTCCAAAAACATTTAAAGTGTCACAATCTATGAATATGAGCAATAGCAACTGTGATTCTTTTTTTAGCAAACACCAATAATTAGCGAAAATACTTCCGCACAATGACTTGTAAAACAGACTGCACCTGTCACTAACAAGTGCAACAGACTGCACCCTGTTAGTAGCTCGAGGATCGACCCAAGGCTTGTCAAGTTGAGCATATGTCACCGCGCACATTCCGACAGTCATTATCCACATGCCTTTTCCTACCAACACCATCCATCCAGCTGGGAGGTCACTAAGGAGCGTCACCCTTCCCCCACGTCATTATCCTGGTGTGCACATGACCCACTATAGTCGAGTTATGTTGGAATATGAGGTCTGAGAGGCCACAGAAGACTGTCTCACCTTTAACACTGCTTTAGAAATAAGGTTCAAATTTAGCACACCCCTACACTGTAAATAGCCTCCCTCCTTGGTAATAAGTGTTTGATGGAATGTGAGATCTTGACTGCTTCAGTGACAAGATATCAAAATAACCTTAGCTTCACTTCACAACACTTAAAATCTATCTATCTATCTATCAATCAATCAATCAATCAATCTATCTATCTATCTATCAATCAGTCTATCGCATATGCATGTATTGCATGTCTATCTATCTGTCTATCTATATATCTAATCGCATATCTATCTACCTCTCTATCTAATCGCATATCTATCTACGTATCTACCTATCTAGTCACATATCTATCTATCTATCTATCTATCTATCTAATCACATATCTATCTAGTATCTATCTATCTATCTATCTATCTAGTATTCATCTATCTAATCACATATCTATCTAGTCACATATCTATCTATCCATCTATCTAATCATATATCTATCTATCTATCTATCTATCTATCTATCTATATATCTATCTATCTATCTACCTATCTATCTAGTATTCATCTATCTATCTAATCACATATCTATCTATCTAGTATTCATCTATCTATCTGATCACATATCTATCTATCTAGTATCTATCTATCTATCTAGTATTCATCTATCTAATCACATATCTATCTATCTAGTCACATATCTATCTATCTATCTATCTATCTAATCACATATCTATCTATCTAGTATTCATGTATCTAATCACATATCTATCTATCTATCTATCTATCTATCTATCTATCTATCTATCTATCTATCTATCTATCTATCTAGTATTCATCTAATCACATATCTATCTATCTATCTATCTAGTATTCATCTATCTAATCACATATCTATCTAGTATCTATTTATCTATCTGTCTATCTATCTATCTATCTATCTGTCTATCTAGTATTCATCTATCAATCACATATCTATCTAATCACATATCTATCTATCTAGTATCTATCGCATATCCGTCTATCACATATCTATCCATCTATGTATCCATCCATCTATATCACAGGTGACAAGTTTTTAAAAATGTAAAAAAAAAAAAACGGAGAATACTGGGAAAAATAGGAACAAAGCTTAGAGAATAAGCGTAATGTGCCTCTTCCTTTTGGCAGCACATAAAAATAATGTTTTTTTAACAATGTTTTTTTTTTTTTAAGTCAGTTCAAGATATATTTTAATCTGCTTTAAATACGGAGTTATTAATTTCTTAAAGGAAAAAATCATGAAAAAATGAAATCATATGGATAATGTTTAAAATATTCTAGTGATCCTCTGTTAGTTTCAGAGTATGAACGTTATTAATAGAACAATGAATGGCAGTTCTGCAGTAAGTCTATGATATGCTTTTGAAACATCCATAAATGTATAATTTGTTTTATGTAATCTAATTTCTATACAACTTACATAGCCAAAACCATTTAAAGCAATAAATGTACTGCATATTCCTGTAAGATAAACCAGAAAGCTATCACAACACAGACGATAATGCAGTGAGACGGTTAACTACATAGGCTGTGCTATGAATAGAGCTTATCATCCGTTTCATCATACTCTTCCTGCTTTGAGAACACCATATTATCATATGTTCTTTAGTCTATGAAATCCACCGTAAATAACTTCTCTTGATGTTTCCATAAATAGCAGGAACACCCATACAGAAAAACAACCCTGGATGTTTAATTATTTACTTGAATCAGTATACAGTGATCCCTGTCAGCATATCACATCTCCACAAAAGAGGCCACATGGGCAATCCAAATGTTGGTGGTTGAAAATTTTGGGTCGTAAGTGTGTCCTGAACTAACATAACTTATCCCGTGACCTTTTTTTCTTCACAGTACAAGCAAGTTGAGCAGTACATGTCTTTCCACAAACTTCCGGCCGACTTCCGGCAGAAGATCCACGATTACTATGAGCACAGATATCAGGGCAAGATGTTCGACGAGGAAAGCATTTTAGAAGAACTGAACGAGCCACTACGAGAGGTAAAATTTAGCAACAGAAAACGACACACAGTTTATAACTTGCCTTCAAACGAACACTAAACTTACTTCTGGATTTCCAGGAAATAGTCAACTTCAACTGCCGGAAGCTGGTGGCGTCCATGCCGCTCTTCGCCAATGCAGATCCAAACTTTGTGACAGCAATGTTAACAAAACTCCGCTTCGAGGTCTTCCAACCAGGAGATTACATCATTCGTGAAGGAACCATCGGCAAAAAGATGTACTTCATTCAGCATGGTGTAGTCAGCGTCCTGACCAAAGGGAGTATCGGCATGAAGCTCTCTGATGGCTCCTACTTTGGGGGTAAGAAAAACGTATAAAAAACATACAACATTATAACTAGAATATCACTATTTACAGCCAAATGGATAAACTGTTGTGTTTTGACATCCTGTTTCCAAATTTCAAAATAAAAGTCACGGAAAATTCTAGAAATCCTAAAATCAATTAAATCACTTGTTATATTGTATATAAATACTTATAAATAAAATTTTAAAAGCTTAAAATCATATCATTGCTCCATCTGAAACCCTAACAGCTCCCTTGCACTGGAATACAGTGATAAATACCGCTGACATTTGAACATGACTCCTTAGTTTCTCCCTCCAGCGAGCTTTGTCCCATTTAAGATGCCGCCCCCTTGGAGGGTCTTGCGTTGGTGATCCAGAAAAAAGACTGTGCTTTTTTTCAGAGTCTTTAGGGCACGGTCTGGGAGGGGCAAGGAGGAGAGTTCACTGAGGCTGCGAATGTACCAGGAGCCAGGGGCACTGAAGGAGGGCCAAAGATAAAGAACAAATGTGGCCAATTAATAACACCTAATTAGTGGAGCAGAAAAGCAATGGCAGAGCAATTTATAATGACGAATACAGAGATTCCCTCGCCAAAAACAATTACACTGTACCTTTTACAGTCCATGAATCAGAGGGGGTTATTCGGGATGCCAGACTGATGTCATGCTATTCTATACTGACCACGGCGTCTGCTTTTTAACATGCTTTAGTAAATAAAAAGCCCACATTCTGTTCTTAGTATGTAAATGCAAAGCTTTTTTTTTATATGTTAAGGTCTTAAAGGGACAGGACCCAAAAATATTTATAATAAGCAGGGGCGTTTCCTCCGAGGAGGCAATGGAGGCAGTGTCTCCTAAAAAAATTGGATGAGAAAAAAAATTCATAATACAAAAAAAAAAAAACAGGAATCTGTGTCACTCTCACCTCCCCTTAGCCCAAGGAGTTTTAACAGATCATTGGTGGGTTTGGTGGGGGTTAGAAAGTTGTTGAGAGGATGCAATACCTCCACTGCAATATGATTGGATATGACTGGTTAAGATTTGCTGTGATTGGTTCATGTGATAAATCCCACTTCTTGTGTTGGTGCACGTTCCACGTTTGTGAATTAGTCTGAATACAAAAAAATTGAATAACGTTAATGGGAAGAATAATAAAAAAAGTAAGTAAACAGCTTATACACTTATAATTTACCATTTTGTCAAATGGCCTGAAAACATTATCTGTGGGATAAAACTTTCATTGTATGAAAAAAAGGAATACATTTTTCAATATATTATAATACACTTTTTGAGGGCCTTAAGGTTTTTGCACACTAAGTACGAAATTTTTATATGCGTTTTTTCGTATTTGTCAAAATTTGTCATGCACAGAACATCACAGTGTTTTAAAATTGTCAAAAGACCTTGCTAAATGCTTGCTACGGATGCAAAAAATGCAAAAAAATTTAACCCGATCCAAATTTTTTTTATGATGAACGAAAGTTTCTGAGGCAGTGTGTAAATGTGATTGACGTGAAGTCATATTTATTTTTTTTACGTGTGAAAATTTCGGTTGAGAATTTCAGAGTGTGCAAAGATCTATAGAGTTGAATTGTGCTAAAAAAACACCCATTAATCATATAAAAAAACAACAACTGTTAAACAAAGTCTCTCATGACTTTCTACTTTAGGTTGCTGTGAAAATAGCATGGCCATTTGATCCGGTTAATAGCATAAGCCGTTGTAGATGCTACATACTGTATTCAATTAAAGTGATCTCATGGCTTTTAAAACAGCATTTAGCTACGTTCATTAAAGTGGAGCATGGATACATTAAGCACATGCAGTGGACATGCTTCTTAACAGCTTATAGAAATGAGATATCAACATTAATCTCCTTGGCTGAGCTTTAAACATTATAAGTGATACACTGACTAGAACAGTGGCTCTCAACTCCAGTCCTCGGGGCCCACTGCTCTGTACATTTTGTATGTTTCTGAATCTGACACACTCAGTTCAGTTCATGGATCTTTCTCCTAACGAGCTGATGATCTGAATCAGGTGTGGTAAATAAGGGAAACATACAAAATGTGCAGGGGGCCTTAAGGACTGGAGTTGAGAATCACTTGAATAGAGCATGTAGATATATGTAGATGTTTAAAATTATATGTGAAAATCCGCCTTTTAAGTTGATTCACTTCCAGAATTAAAATTTCCTGATAGTTTACTCACCCCCATGTCATCCAAGATGTTCATGTCTTTCTTTATCCAGTAGAAAAGAAATTAAGATTTTAAAAGAAAACATTCCAGGATTTTTCTCCATATAGTGGACTTCAATGGGGATCAGCGGGTTTAAGGTCCAAACTTAAGTTTCAACGCACCCTCATGGGCCTCAAAAAGGATAAGCGAAACGATCAGTCATTTTCTAAAAATAAATACAAATTTATATACTTTTAAACACAAATGCTTATCTTGCACTAGCTGTGCAATGCATGTCCACGTCTTCACACATTACGTAATCACGTTGGAAAGGTCATGCACGGTTAGTTCACGGTTAGTTTGACTTTCTTTGCACTTTCACTTTGTAAACACTGGTAATTCTGCCTACGTCACGTGTGACCTTTCCGACGTGATTACGTAATGTACAAAGTCGAACTAGTGCGAGACAAGCATTTGTGGTTAAAAAGTATATACATTTTAATTTTTTTTAGAAAATGCCCAATTGTTTTGTTACATAAGTCCCTTATTCCTCAGCTGGGATCATGTAGAGTCCTTTGAAACTGCACTGAAATTTAAATTTGGGCCTTCAACCCGATACTATAACTCATTGAAGTCCACTATATGGAGGAAACCTCAAAAACCTTAATTTCTTTTCGACTGAAGAAAGACAGACATGGTGATCTGGATGATCTAGAGGTGAGTAAATTATCAGGAAATTTTTATTCTGGAAGTGAACTAACCCTTTCATTTCTTTTCATTTTATTTTGGGCCTTGAAAAAACATTGAGGTTTGTGATATTGCATGTTGTTAATGCAATGACTGTAAACTGGAGCTAAATTCGATCTCCACACTTGTGGTAAAGGAGGCACTTCATCAAAGACCTGACAGCTCAGTTTTGCATGCTGGGATATGTCAACCCAAACTGGGCATGTTGTGAAAATGTGATTTTTGGCAGACTGCTGTTTTTGCAGGGTTATTATTAGAGGTACAAATCTGACTTTCTTTTTTTTTGACAGTGCATAAGTTCTGGTTCAGTTGAATTGTTCAGTCTAGCCTGTTTTCAGATATCAGCCAATCATTGCACAGTTTCTGAGCCCTAGAAGTTGAAATAATGTCACATGCAGTATTTAACAAGAGGCTGTGTGTGCCAGTTTTACAAAGCCTTGTCAATAAGGGACGTGGCCAAAAAAAACTTCAAAGGCCAAATGAGCTGTACCAGAAACAGCTGCAGCACCTAAAGAAAAATGAAAAGTCCACAAAATTGCGTATTTAAATTATACACACACAATCTGTGGAAAAAAGACTTCTTAATCAGGATTTTTGTTTTTCCAGTTAAATTAGTTAAGTTAATAAGTTAAGTATGCAAATATCCTTTAATATCCTTAAAAATATAAATCTAATGTAAGAAATAAATACATTTTATTACATTATTAAACCATCAATGTTTAAAATCAGAGAAAAAAAAAAAACACCAACTCAACAAAGAAAGTTTTATGCAATTTTGCTTCAAGTAAATTTATCTGATTTAAAAGATGATACACTTTTGGGGTATGATAAAATCCCACTTTGATTTACCAATACATCAATATTAATAAATGTCCAACACAGTGTTTGCAAAAAAATCTGCTATCATTTGTTAAGTTCTACACAGTAGTGAAGTGTTCTTGTCCTCAATGGAAAGCTTCATTCAGCTTTCAGATGATGTATAAATCTCAATTTTAAAAAAAAATGACCCTTATGGTTGGTTTTGTGGTCCAGGGTCACATTTCTAATTTCTCTTAAAAAAAAAAAGTTCATAGTTCTGAATTACAATCAAATATAACTAAATATTCAGTATTATTAATTGAACAACTGTTTAAGAAACAGAAGGTTAATTTTATCTCAAAGGCCCTTATTAAGATGCAAATGCTACCCAGAAAGCTTTATTGATTTTTTTTTTATGACAGGCAACATCCACTTGAATTCTCAGTGGAGTTTTATCTACAGGGATGACGGTCACAGCAACTTCAATGAGAGTGCACTGTGCCAACATTCACTTTGAAGTGTGGCCACATTTTCAACTGGGCAGATCCCAAATGCTGAGCATCCTTTCGTGTGTAGATAGAGCCTTTTGAGTCAGTGACAGGATCTTACCTCTCTATAATGCTGAGTTTGACCTTCCTCTCAAGAGAGAAGAGATGTAGTTAGGAGAGAAAGCAAACCGACAGGTCCTCGACAGTTACATTTTAAGGTTTCAGCTCCAATGGTGGTGAAATTTTGCTGTGTTCCTTCAAGAAGAAAGAGAAAAAACAGAAAAGCTTAATTGTGATAACTATAATGATGATGTTTTGATTACCGTTTTTCAACATGCATACACAGTCAAGCTGGTCAGTGTTTTAGAGCAGGGGTGCCCAAACTCAGTCCTGGAGAGCCAGTGTCATGCAGCTCCAACTTGCCTCAACACACCAGCTTAGAAGTTTCTAGTATGCCTAGTTAGAGCTTGATTAGCTGGTTCAGGTGTGTTTAATTGGGGTTGGAGCTAAACTCTGCAGGACACCGGGACACCAGGGCTGAGTATGTGCACCCCTGTTTTAGCGGGTTTTTTGGCCCTTGTCCACAGGTCCTGGTCAGACTAGGAGAGTAACTGGCCAAACAGCTAAACCAGCTAAACAGTAGCTAAAACCAAAGATACTTCAAAGAAAAGCTGCTTAAACAAATGTTATCAGAATAAACTTTGTTTACTGGCATGGTCAAGTTGGTGTTCAGCCAGTCTCCCAACTGACCAGTGCAAGAAACCACTAAAACCACAAATCTGGTCCAGCCTGACATGGCTGGGAAACCAGTTAAGATGAGCAAACCATCGTAGACTGTTTTGGGCGTTTTTTCCCATCAGGCCAAGCCAGTCTTCACTGGTCTTAGTTGGTCTCCCAGCTTGACAAGCACTAAAGACCTATCTAAAACCAGCAAACCATTATATTAGGGCTTTTTTCATGAGGTACAGTCAGCCGTTTGCTGGTCTTAGCTTGACAAGTTTTATCTAAAACCAACTAAGACCAGCAAGCTATCAGACTGGTTTGAGAAAGTTTTTTTTTCATCCTGTACAACCAGCTTTCAGTGGTTTGCTGGTCTTAGCTGGTCTCCCAGTTTGACAAGACCTATCTAAAACCAACAAAGACCAGCAAACCATTAGACTGGTTTAAGAAGGGTTTTTTTTTTTCATCATGTGTAGCCAGCTTTCGGTGGTTTGCTGGTCTTAGCTGGTCTCAAAAACCAGCAAACTGTTAGACTGGTTTGAAAAGACCTATCTAAAACCAACAAAAACCAGCAAACCATTAGACTGGTTTTAAAAGTTTTTTTTTTTTTCCATTAGGTACAGCCAGCTTTTGGTGGTTTGCTGGCCTTAGCTGGTCTCCCAGCTTGACAAGATCTATCCAAAACCAACAAAAACCAGCAAACCATTAGACTGGTTTAAGAAGGTTTTTTTTTTCTTCAGGTATAGCCAGCTTTCTGAGGTTTGCTGGCCTTAGCTAGTCTCCCAGCTTAACAAGTTCTGTCTAAAACCAACAAAGACCAGTAAACCATTAGATTGGTTTAAGAAGGGGCTTTTTG
This sequence comes from Labeo rohita, assembly GCF_022985175.1. Taxonomy (NCBI): domain Eukaryota; kingdom Metazoa; phylum Chordata; class Actinopteri; order Cypriniformes; family Cyprinidae; genus Labeo; species Labeo rohita. The sequence goes on along the minus strand of NC_066890.1, from coordinate 30,585,550 downwards.
ATCAGGTATCAACAACATTCGGTGGTTTGCTGGCCTTAGATAGTCTCCAAGTTTGACAAATCCTATTTAAAACCAACTAAGACCAGCAAACAATTGCAATGATCTAAGAAAGTTTTTTTTTTTTTTTTGTATTCAGGTACAGCCAGCCTTAACTGGTCTTAGCTGGTTTCCCAGCTTGACAAGTGTAAAAGACCAACTGAGATTCTGGAACAGATTCTGGAACCACGAACATGATATGTCCTATTCATTTTCAGAGATCTGCCTGCTGACCCGTGGAAGACGAACTGCCAGTGTACGGGCCGACACCTACTGCCGACTATACTCCCTCTCAGTGGACAACTTCAATGAAGTGCTGGAGGAGTATCCAATGATGAGAAGAGCCTTTGAGACAGTAGCCATTGACCGCCTTGATCGAATAGGTAAATTGCCTAGAGAGTAAAAGTAGCATTACTACATAGCACTACTACTCCCCCAGTGGATTTTATAAAGGTGTATTTACTTGTGTTTGAGACATTACTGGTACACAGCCCAGAATCCATGTGTTTGGATATCCATTGGTCACATCTGTGGGTAGATTTGAGTCCCCTCCAAAATTTGTTTGTCTTCAACACGATTGTTTTGCCATCTTTGGCTTGTGTCCTCAGCACATAAACACATAATTTGCCAAGAGAAGCAGGCCACCTGCCCTCCTCACCCCTCTCAGCATCCATTCAGCATCCTCTTTCCTTATCTCTCAAGGTCAGTGTGCTGCTGATGTCACTCCCTGTCACATGACCACCTCAGTTGTTTACATATTGGCCATGCAGCCACCCCACTCTCTGCTGTTGCCATGGCAGCCAGATTCCATAAATGATCAGTTCAGCTTACAGAGGGGTTCAGACCACAGACGCTTTGCAGAAGAACATCCGCTACCACAGTCTTGCATTCAATGACCTGCTGCAGTTGCTTAGCGTCAATGTTGGCGGTTGATTTTATGAACATCAGAAGTGACTCAGTTGTTTATTTACTATGGGAATAGAGAGATTCGGTCATGACGTCAACTTGCAGGCTAACTTGCAGGCTTACCAGTAGGCTAATTCACCATGGGTTTTTAAATAAATATGTTCTGAAATAAGATTAGTTGAAGAGAATTTTACATTTTGTTCTTGAAACGTACATTAAAAATCATTCAATGCTAAAAATGCTCATTTCCCTAGGTTTTAGGACTGCGAACTGAACAGTTCTATTTGACATGACGAAATCTCAGCTCTAAACATGACGAATGCCATAAATCTGTGCCACACATCGCGTGATACTCAGCACTTAGCTGTAGATGTGGAAGACAGCTTGGTGAAACTGAATGCTCAAACCACAAGTGATAGTTCTGAGTGTTATTTGTATGTGGTACTGGAGATGGAGGTGAGAGAAATTGAAGGCGATGTTGGGGCCCTGCCAGCAGGAGCTGTGCAAAGGATGTCATTTTAGCTGCAAATTGTCTTGCTAGCAGCAGGGTGCAGGTGATAGGCACGCGCCATGTCGCGAGTTAGTGTTAGCGGTGCCGTGACTCAGCAACAACGACACCAGTGCCAGACAATATAGCTTCCCTCTCACTGGAAATCTCGGCAGGGCTCTGGGGCTTGCTGTTCACAGAACTGGTTGACCCATCAGTCTGAAAAAACACTCATCAGAGAAAATGACAGGAATCCACTGAGTAAAGTGCAAACATCCATCTGAAAAAGTTCAGTCAACACAGTCGAACCAAAAGACAATACTATTTTTTAAGTTTTAACACTATAATTATGCAGGTTTGGGGTTCACCTCAGCCAAAAGGACAAGTTTCTTAAATGCATTTTAAATAAGATACACTCATGTGTTCAAAAAAAGCAAGAGGTAGCGCAGTTGATTAGAACATAACGTTGAGACACGTTCTTAAAACATTGACTATTTTTTACCTTGACACAGTGTCGTTCTGTCATTAATTACTCACCCTCATGTTGTTCCAAACTCGTAAGACCTTTGTTCATCTTCAGAACACAAATTCTGACATTTTTGCTGAAATCCGAGAGCACGGCCTGTTTTAACAATGTCTTTACTACCTTTCAGGACCTTGGACGTGGTAGTTGCGTTGCTGTCTATGCAGGGTCAGAAAACTCTCGGATTTTATCAAAAATATCTTAATTTGCATTCCGAAGATAAACGAAGGTCTTACAGGTTTGGTAGAAATAGGAAGTAGGAATACATCTTAAACTTTGCTTGATCCAGGAGCAGGATTCGACACCCTTGGACTAATTGGTTGGTTGACCGCTGTAATCCATCCTTTATCCACATTGTGCTCCACATCGTGCATGTCAAGCAAATTTCCAATTACTCTTAACACCATATAATCACTTCACCTGGAAAATGAGACAAAGATTAAGTGTATTATGTCATTTCAGATTGAGCCAGTGCTTCACTATGTCTGACAGTTACTAAATACACCAAGCCTAATGGAGTAGAGTGTAATGGGTTCACTGCTATAAGAATGAAACATTTAATTTGTTGGTACTATTAGACATACTTCACTGCAGTATTCTGACCTAGTTACAGATATTTAAGTTAAAAGCTTGATACACAGGCAAACTGATGGCAATTTGTACCTTTCAGGCAAGAAGAACTCCATCCTGATGCACAAAGTACAACATGATCTGAACTCTGGCGTCTTCAACAACCGTGAGAACGAGATGATCCAGGAGATAGTGAAGTACGATCGGGAAATGGTTAAACTGGTGAAACAAGGGGACATGCAAAGGCCCAGGGCCATGTCCATGACTCCTTCGACTCATGGGAACATGTTTGCACCTTCCAGTCAACCTTCGACAAGTTCTGCCATTGCTAGCCTTCAGCATGCTGTTGCCATGAGCTTCTGTCCCCAGATGGGCAACCCTCTAGTGGGTTCTGGGGCTGTCCAGTCTCCCCGCATGGTGCGGCGCTTCCAGGTGGTCCAGAGCCAGACACCCCCAGGCTCCCAGTACTCCACCTTAGCCCTCGCCTCTGCCCTTGCAAGCACACCTGTCCACAGCCCTCTGGCAGCTACTGGTCGAACGTTCCAGTATGGTTCTAGCCCACCAGGAGCACCCTCGGGCTCCCAGTTATCCCTTGTACAGCAACACGTCCCCACTCCCACACATCGACCACCGGTCCCAAGGAGCACTCTAAGCCAGGACGCCCGTGCCCTGTCCGCCTCCCAGCCATCCTTACCCCATGACATCGTGCAGCCAGTCGCCCCAAGCCCTCCCCAGTCCACCAGAGTCTCCTCCACTTCCATCGGTCCCCCTCAGAACCTCCCAGGCCCTACTGGTCTTAGAGGAAGTATCCCACCAAGAATGGCACTACCCCATCAAATGTCTGTAGGTGCATTTCCTCCCGCCTCGCTCCCCCAGATGAGACCCAGCTTGGATTCAGGACTGCCCAAGAAGGATTCAATAATCAGTCTCCCAGAAACTGAACCACATCACATCAGATCTAGATTATCGTCAAATTTGTGACCACGATAGAGTTGACGCGCTCTTTCTTGGTTTAGGAACGGAGTGGACTCTCCTTCACCAAGTACTATTCCCTACCCTGTCACACCTTTGAATTTTACTCTCAGAATGTATGTGGTGTGACTGGCCACAAGGGCAAACGAACCCTCGAGACTGGATAGTATAAAAAGAACATGTCTGTATCATTCTTACCACGATTGGAACTTTTCCATTTTACCCATGATATAAACATCAATGTAGCTTCCACCCTCACAATTTGCCTCTTTGAAATGAGTTTCTTTATTGTAGCTGTTCACAAAGATTACAAATGTACCACTCCCTTTTATATACTGTAGTTCAAATGATGCAAACTGATATGTCTCTGAATACCGGTACTTAGCAGTTTGCTTCCGATCACAATGTAGGAGCTTACTCCCTCGACTCAACGTGAACCGGCTAGACGATAGATATTTAACCTATAATGCGCAATATTAGAATTGTTATAGAAAAACTGTATTCGACGGCTCAAGAGTCTCAAACCGGTTTCGAAACGGGATGTATTCTTACTGGAACTGCTGTCCATGTGTTTGTCTTATTCCTTCAGACCAAAGTTGGGCCAAAGGAAAATGTTAACATGAGATGACATGTAAAAGTGTGTCAAATGAAATGAAAGGATAAAAACAAATATAATTTCATTGCCTTGATTTTGACTAAAATACTGTGTGTGTGACCATATGTGTGTGTTTTTCTTAGCTGTCCCACAACAGAGCACATTTCACTTGGGACAATTAAATGAATCAATAGTTTCCTAATTAACGGAAGTGAATACCACATAAATTTCAAGCTAATTATGCTGCTGAAGTACAAAGTTTAACGACAGGGGGACTAATTTGCCCTTATCCGGTGCATTCAAATGCATTTAAGTCTTAATTACAAAGGACTTAAGTAGCTTTGTTTTCAAAGGTCAGCTTTTCATAATCAATGAACTATTTATTTCCAAGACTGTGGCTTTGTCCTGTTTGTACAAATTGTCCTGTCTCACAAACAAAGCGCAAGGATATGACTTAACGCTCAAAGCCTAAGCAGTTTTGAGGAGGACTGCAAATTTTAGAGGGCTAGTGAGGTTATGCGAGTGAGTACATTTGAGGTGATTACCCCCTTCTCTGAAATGTGACGAAATCCATCAGGCGACGAATAGTCTCTTTGCTATCTATTGTTTTGAAGCACTAAATAACTGACTCGCCATGGCTACCTAATGAGGTCTGATGTCCTCTCGTCCTTTGAATCCTTGAAAACCTATTTATATTCTGCTGTTACTTACCATTTTACAGATTGAAAGAGACTATAGGCTGCTCCTATTTGTTCTTGGCATCCTGGAGACAAGCGTGAATTGATCGTTTATGACTTCTGAAAAAGAACAAAATGGGCAGGTGGTTGAAAATAGCATCAGACTGTTCGTATGCAGGGTGTAAAGTTCACTTTTGATGACTTTGAGAAAAATCCAAATGTCTTTACCTTGTGAAAACAGTCTTTTAAATGATTCCCTGTGGACTCCGCTGTGCACAAACCGGTGCCGCCCCGTAAGCTGATTAAACAATCTTATAGCTGCTTTTAATGATGCACATGTCCTCAGTTTTGCACCAAAAACAGATGTTGATTTTATTCAGTATATGCCAAGTGTTACTTTTTTGCCAAATTCTGAGTAATATTTCAAGCAATAAAGTTTACAATTTGTCCATGAGAAAATATTTGTCTCAGTTCGGGTTATCATTAACAATACACACGTTACACTATGCATTATAGTAGAGGAAAAAATGTTTTATTATTAAACTTGTTACTGGAGGGCACGCTGCATGTTAACTTTCACACCTCTGCATACATTTGATTTATCATCGCTTTTTCATGAGTACCTTGATTAAAGAGCTATGTTTTTAGCAGCCGTTCTGCTGATTTGTTTGAATAAACTTTCAAAACATCTTGTGATGAAGGTACTTAACAAACAGTGTTCCATTAATTAAGATGATATAAGAGCCTGAGGTTGTTTTGCAGCTTTGCGTGAAATAAAGGTGTATAATGATGGGCTTAGGGTCAAATTTACTTACTGTTTGATTTAACTTCAGTTCATTACCTCAGTCCTGTGATGTTTGGTATGGAAGCCTGTTTTACCCACAGAATACATATACATATATATATATATATATATACACACACACATATATGAGTTTTTATCTCACAAGTCAGATTTTTTTTCTTTTGCAATTGTGAGTTTATATCATGCAATTGAGGAAAACAATATAAAAATTGCAAGTTTATATCAATTCTGAGAAAAGTCAGAATTGCTAGTTTAGATCATGGAATGCTGAGCAAAAAAAGCCAGAATTGTGAGCTATATTTTTCTTTTCTCAGAATTGCATGATATATACTTTAAAAAATAAATGTATAAAAATGTAACGTTGCAAATTCACAATTCTGACTTTTTTTCAGAATTGATATAAACTCACAGTTCTGAATTTTTTCTCAGAATTGCATGATATAAACTCGCAATTCTATTTTTTTCTAAGAACTGTGTGATATAAAATCACAATTCAGACTTTTCCTCAGTTGCATGATCTAAACTCTAAACTTTTTTTTCAGAATTGCATAATACAAACTCGCAATTATATAAACAATTCAATTTTTTTCCCCTCAGAATTGCAATTCCTAGAGTTTATAGCTTGCAATTCTGACTTTTTTCTCTGAATTGCATGATATAAACTCGCAAATATAATTTTTTTTGTTCAGAATTGCATAATACAAACGAGCAATTCTATTTTTTTTAGAATTGCGTGATATAAACTCACAGCTGCAAGTTATAAAGTCAGAATTGCAAGACATAAACTCACAAAAAAAGCAATTCTAACTCTCGCAATTGCAAGTTTATGGCTGCCAATTCTTACTGTTTTTTCTTAGAATTGCATCATTTAAACTCATGGGAAACTCATTGGGAGTTATAATGTCAGAATAGTGGGATTCTTTTTTTCTCACAAATGTGAGCTTGTAACTCACAATTTTGACTTTTTTTCTCAGAATTGCATGATATAAACTCGCAATTCAATTTTTTTCCTAAGAATTGTGTGATATAAATTCACAATTCAGACTTTTTTTTCTCAGAATTGCGTGATATAAAGTCGCAATTCTATTTCTTTCTTAGAACTGTGTGATATAAACTCACAATTCTGACTTTTCCTCAGAGTTGCATGATATAAACTCGCAATTCTGACTTTTTTTTCTCAGAATTGTATTAACAATTAAATTTTTTTCCCTCAGAATTGCGTGATATAAACACAAAAAAAGCAATTTCGACAGTTTTTAGCTTGCAATTCTAACTTTTTTCTCAAAACTGCATGATATAAACATGAGCCAAACTCACAATTGCGAGTTATAAAGTCAGAATTGCAAGATACTCGCACAAAAAAAAAAAAAAGCAATTCTGACTTTCGCAATTGTGAGTTTATAGCTGGCAATTCTGACTTTTTTTTCTCAGAATTGCTTGATGTAAACTCATATTTGGGAGTTATAAAGTCAGAATTGCTTGATATAAACTCATAAAAAAATATTTATTTTTCTCTCACAAATGCAAGTTTGTATCTCACTATTCTGAGTTTTTTTTTCTCAGAACTGCATGATATAAACTCATATTTGGGAGTTATAAAGTCAGAATTGCTTGATATAAACTCATAAAAAAATATATTTATTTTTTTCTCGCAAATGCGAGTTTGTATCTCACAATTCTGACTTTTTTTTTTCTCAGAATTGAAATACAAACTTGCAAAACAAATGCAATTCTGACTTTTTTCACACAAATTCAACTTTGTTTTTGCCAATTCTGACCTTTTTTTTCCCCAGTTCTGGCTCTTTTTCTCAGAATTATGAGATATAAACTCGCAGTTGCGAGTTATAAAGTACAATTCTGATGGGGAAAAAAGACTGATATGTTCTGAGAATTGTGAGTTTATATCTCCATATACAGTATAATTCTAAATTAATAACTCGTAACTTGCAAACTCACAATTGCAAATTCATATCACGCACTACTGATAACTCGCAACTGTGATTTTATATCATACAATTCTGAGAAAAAAAGTCAGAATTGTGAGTTTGTATCACAATTTGAAGAAAAAAATCTGAATTGCGAAATGTAAACTCGCAATTACGAGAACAAAAGTCAGGTTTGTGAGAGAAAAAGTTGCAATGACCTTTTTTTGATTATTATTTAGTTGCAGAAACAGGCTTCCATAGTTTGGTCCAGCATATCTGAAATTCAATTGAATTTTCTTAAGGTCCTGAATGGAAGTAAACCACAGTCCCATCTCTCATCACCAGCTATTATCTTCCTCAAAAATGTGCAAATCTCATTTTAAAAACTTTGCCCAAGTACCCGTTGTGTGTTTTGTAGTCATACTTTATCCTGAGACCCTGACTGATGTCTAAGCTGACAGTTATTAAACTTCCAACTACAAAAAAAAAAAAAAAAAGCAAACTTCTGATTTTGAACGCAACTTACTTTCTTAAACTTTCTCTGAGTTGACAGTGTGTCAGCATGTTCAACTTGTGGTCAGTCTACTCAAGATGTTGAAAGATGTGACATGGTGAACCCTTGAGAGGCATCTTTCTCTCAGAAGGCACCTCTGTGACAACTTCAATCAATCTGCTGTTGAGCACAAAGAAATTGTTTATATCTTTTGGAAAGGTATTGTACATTCCAAAAAAGAAACCAGAAATGCTTCAAAAAAAGTTTTTGGGTAAAAAAAAAAAGGAGAAGGAAATCAAATAAAATATTGCAAAATCTTTCTTTAAAAAAATTTACAGAAGATTTTTATCCTTTTTTGGTTGGAAACAACAAACAAAAACAATTATTAGAGAAAAGAAAGTTTTAACAATGACGTTTTTTTGCCAAAAAAAATAAATAAATAAATAAATAATAATAAAATAAAATAAAATCATTTTCTAAGAATCATAAATAATAAGAAAAATGATAAATAATAATAAAACACAGACACAATTTTTCTTTTTTTCTGGCATGCAGTCATCTCTCAGATCCATTAGTGATGTTTTGGACATAAGGAGCAGCAGAAGTAACCACATCAACTGGAAAATAATAATTAATTAATTTAAAAGACTGCATCTAAGCCCAGCTGGCTTTTATCTCCATTTCAATCATAACTGCTGAGATAGCCACTTTAGTCACTGGGCTAAAAGATATCTGCTCATCTCATGTCCATCCGTGCGTGTCTTACAAAGGGAAGTTGCCTATTTTAGCCCTTTTACAGGTACTAATAAAGCATTTTATTTGATTTTATTTGTAGGATGCTGTTGGGATAGCAGAAAGCATAAAAAAGCAGAAACAGACTTTTAGTTCATTAGAAGAATAGGTAATTGTAAACGTGGTTCTTCCAATCGATGCAAATAAAAATGTATTATGCATTCATTCATCAATTTATATGCAAGAGTCCACAATGACGGTTTAGCGAAGTGATTAACATGATTGTAAAAGTGGCGCGTCTTTTACAATCATGTACGAAAATGGCGTTCTTTTTGTTGGTCATTGCTTTAAGTGACTTCTCAGACTGCTGCTAAAGACTTTGAGTCATCTTATGAATGATTAAGTGGAGAGTTTCATCCAATCACTTGATTTGAGAGCAATTTTGCATTTACTCTGCAGTGAAATTTAGATGATGAGAATCTTTGACTGAAAAACATGACTTGCATTTCTGTGATTCATTCAGCTACGGATTCCATTTAAATTTGAATGATTCACAGGAATCAGTTCATACGAGTCACTTGTTTGTGAATCACATTACATAGGTGGTTGTGCTGTAGAAAGACGTTTATCTAAATTACAATGCAAATTCAACTCTGATTAGCAGTGAATTCAAACTAATTGTGTTCTTTCTGAGTGATTCATTGAAAGAATCAGTTCATAAAAGCCAAACTCAAGTGCTGAAGTTATAGTTCACCCAAAAATGAAAATTCTGTTGTTAAAGGAGAAGTCCACTTTCAGAACAATTCACAAATAATTTACTCACCCCCTTGTCGTCCAAGATGTTCATGTCTTTCTGTCTTCAGTCGTAAAGAAATTACGGTTTTTGAGGAAAACATTTCAGCATTTGTCTTCATATAATGGACTTCAATTGTGCCCCTGATTTTGAACTTCCAAAATGTAGTTTAAATGCAGCTTCAAAGGGCTTTAAACTACATTTTGAAAGCTCAAAATCGGGGGCACAATTGAAGTCCATTATATGAAGACAAATGCTGAAATGCTTTCCTCAAAAACCGTAATTTGAACCATAAAAATGAACATCTTGGATGACAAGGGGGTGAGTAAATTATTTGTAAATTGTTGTTCTGGAAGTGGACTTCTCCTTTAATTTCTCACCCTCATGTTGATCCAAACCTGTAAGACCTTCGTTCATCTTCAGAACACAAGTTAAGATACTGGATAAAATCTGAGAGCTTCAACATAATTGTGTTTGCGCTGAGGGGAGCTTCAAAGGTTTCTGCTTGTTTTTACAACGTTGAGTAATGTATAACAGACATATCTCATGAATCCTTTTATAAACAAAGTGTAGACAGAGTGTAAATAAGAGATTGTGCAGCGTAGAGAGCTTCATTAATTATAATGGAACTTTGTGAGATCACCAAGATGAGTGACAGCTTTTAAGTGAGTTTGTAAATTAGATATTTAATACAACAGTTAAATAAACAATAAATTAATATTAAGTGCCTTACATTGTCTGACTATAACACTTTTGCCTGTGCTCAGTTTCACCATCAAAAATATTCTGAAAAAAGTCACAAATGAGCCACTGCGCATCTCTGTTCAAACACAGCAGTGTTTCGTTTATGAACGAACGTGTGTTTTTAAACGAATCTAGTGAGTCAATGATTCAATTTCCCATTCATAAAGATGTCACTTGCTTTATTCCTGAACGAATCAGTTGTTCGAACGAATCAAATGAATGAATGATTCAGTAATTAAATCAGTGAGTTGCCGCCACCTATTGGCAGCTTTAGTTTCATTTTTAAGTATTTTTTTAGTTATTTAAATCATTTAGTATTTCTATATTCAAAATGTTATATCATTAATCTCAGCATGAATTTATGAATTTGACTGGACTCATGCCACCTCTGAGCCTCATTAAAGGAGAAGTCCACTTCCAAAACAAATATTCACATATAATGTACTCACCCCCTTGTCATCCAAGATTTCATATCTTTCTTTCTTCAGTCATAAAGAAATTATTTTCTCCATATAAATTATTTTGAACTTCCAAAATGCAGCTTAAATGTGGTTTCAAACAATCCCAAATGTGGTTGTAAACATCCCAGCCAAGGAAAAAGGGTCTTATCTAGCAAAACGATCAGTTATTTTCATTAAAAAAATACAATTTATTACTTTTTTAACACTGGTCTTGCCTTTCTCTCCATGAACTCTGTGTATTCTGGCTCAAGAGAGTTAGGGTATGTCAGAAAACCATATTTTCTCCCTCAACTTCCAACTTCCGACCTTCCGACCCAGTCTTTGCAACGTGAACATGCAAAGAAGATCAAACACCATTAACAAAAAAGGTAAAACAGCAATATAGGACGATTTTGAAGTTGAGGGAGAACATGAGATGAACATGGCTGTCATGACCCGGAACAAAAACAGTCCATGCAGACTAAGACAAGACGAGCGTTTGGCATTAAAAAGTATATAAATGTTATTCTTTTTATTAAAATAACTGATCTTTTCGCTGGATAAGACCCTTCTTTCTCGGCTGGGATCGTTTACAACCGCATTTGGGATCGTTTGAAGCCGCATTTAAACTGCATTTTGGAAGTCCAAATTCGGGGCACCATAACAGTCCATTATATGGAGAAAAATCCTGAAATGTTTTCCTCAAAAAACTATTTCTCTATGACTGAAGAAAGAAAGACATGAACATAATTTGTGTTCCAAAAATGAACCAAGGACTCAATTTTTTCAATTACATTTTTTTGAGTGAACTATCCCTTTAAGTACACTCTTAAAAATCACGATGCCATAAAAGAACCTTTGTTTGTCTAAATGGTTCCATAAAGAACCTTCAACATCCGAAGAACTTTTCTGTTTCACAAAAGATTCTTTGTGGCGAAAGAAGGTTTTTCAGATTATAAAAAGGTAAGAAAGAGATGGTTCTTTAAAGAATCTTTGACTGGTTCTAGTGGAACCAAAAATGCTTCTTCTATGGCATCACTGTGAAGAACCTTTTAAAAACTTTAATTTTTAAAAGTGTACACAAAACATTACTTGCTTCATTTCAAGTAAGCAAGAAATGACTTGCAGTTCAGTGAATCAAAGAATAGAATGAATCATCACTGGTCTGACAGTGATTCATTCAGCTAAGAATTTTAAATTCTTAGAGTTTAAATGGTTCAAAGAGGGTTTGTGAATATTTTTGAGCAAATCATGGCTCACATTACTTGAGGTTCAGTGAAAGATTCTGACAGTTGTTGAATATTTTTTAGCAATTCATTAAAAGAATCAATTTATAAGAGTCACTCGTTCATAAAATTACATTACACTGGTGTTTGTGCTGTAGACCGACGTGTTTATCACACTACAAGCTCAACTAAGTAGACAAACCATTTCTTCCTTCATTTCGAGCAAAGCAAGACTAGCGGTTCAATGAATCAGCAAATCAGATAATTCTGTAACACTGACAGATTAAATGATTTATCCAGCTAAGGATTAGGTTTGTCTTCTGAGTGTTTTATTTACTTCATAAGAGTCACTTGCTTGTGAATCGCATTAAACTGGTGGTCGTGCTGTGGAAAGACGTGTTTATCTGATCACACTCGGGTGAAATTGAATTTCTTTCTCCCGTAAATTGAGGAAACATAGACGCTAAGTGTCTTAAAACAATATGTGGCGGCAAATAGCTCTAAGCGCATGAGCTGTTATTATTGTAAGGGCAACTTCCCACGCGGCGGATCAGGAAATGAGCAGGTCTTTTGACGTCAATTCTCGTGTAATCAAGTGTAGGCTTGCGTTGGATAGGTTTCGTCTCGCATTGCCCTTTGTAACGCTTTCAAAATCCAGAAAACAGAAAGAAAGCTGTTGAAGCAAGCTATCGGGTCTTGAAATTTCAATAACAATTAACCTTTCGCACACCCGGAGTGCAAAAATATCGACTTTATTTCTCGCCGAATGCCATACATTCTCCGACAAGCAGGCAATGGATCAAAACATCTTTGATCGTAAAACACAGCGCTTTCGAGTCCTTTAAAAAAAAAGGACGCCACAACGTCATTGAAAGTTTTCCAAAATACTCCTAAAGGTGCTCTATTATCATAAATATCCTCGCGTTTTTTCGCTGGCTGTGAATGTGAGAGCCGCCAGCTGTGGGGGGATGCTGGGAGTAAATCATGTCCAAGTGGAAATGTCAGAGAGGGCCTTTCAGACGGGGCTGACTTGAAATCGATGAGAGCCAGAATCATGTGGTTAATCAGCCCCGCGTTAGCACTCAGGAGTGAAGGAGCGGATCAGAGCCCCGCCGAGAAAGCGTTCCCGCTCCGTACCGAGAGGAGACCGCGTGTACGCTTCCACGCTCTCGCACCCGCACACAAGGGCGACTCCTGCTGTTCGCCCCCGCCAGAACTCTGCTTCAGTGCTTAAGTGATGTCTTTATGATAATATGACATGACAGACGCACACACTCACTCACTCACTCGCTCACGCACACTCACTTATCTACCAGATCAACCAATCCGGTCTCAGTCACGCACATTTTTCCATGTAGTAAAAAGCAGCAATCTGTTTTGATGAGGTCTGTGGAGGGCTCTCAGCCTGCTGATGAAAGCTGTCCGTCAGCTCGCGATACGCTCCTCAGCTGAAGAAATACACTGATTCTTTCACCTTTTCCAGGTCAAAATCACCTACAAGAGAGAAATTACATGATTACGGTCTTTTAGGATGGGATATGAAACAATGAAAACAGAATGGATGATTTTAGCACTCATTATGAAGTCATTTACACTGACTGGAACAATTATTATATAAGAGATTGAAGAAATCAGTATTGCACCAGAGCCAGATACATGAGTACATTTTTATTTTGTAATACAGCTATTTATAGCTTTGATAATACAGTCTACTGTATATAGATTAAAGGGGTCATCGGATGCCCATTTTCCACAAGTTGATATGATTCTTTAGGGTTTTAATGAAAAGTCTCTAATATACTTTGATTAATTCTCAATGGTTTTGTAAAACAACACCCTTTTTACCTTGCCAAAATCAGCTCTGCAAAAATCATCCCATTCTAAGGGGTTGTCTTTTAATGCAAATGAGCTCTGCTCGCCCCGCCCCTCTCTTCTCTCTGTGGAGTGACGAGCTTGTTTACTTTAGCCGCATTTAGCCCCACACCGACAGGCATCTGAGAACGGCTCGATTTGAAAAAAGGGGATATTATTTTTACAGATTAATTAAAAACCACTGCATGGATTTTTATCATTATAGTGTAGATTTGTACATACACTGCCAACACACATTAATGTTCAAACAACATAAAAAAAGTGAAGTTTGCATCCGATGACCCCTTTAAGATATTTTTTTTTGTTCTTGAAAGAAGTCACTTATGCTCAACAAAGCTGCGTTTATTTGATATTGTAAAAACAGTAATATTGCAAAATATATTTAGTTTAAAATAGCTGTTTTCTATTTGAATATATATTTTTAAATGCAATTTATTCCTGGGATGGCAAAGCTGACTTTTTTAGCAGCCATAACTTCAGTCTTTGTTGCTTATTATTTTTTGTGGAAGTGAATTAACATTATACATGTCTTTACTGCCACTTCATGGAAAAAGGAATTACATTTTGCCTAAAGAACAACAAAATTACTATAATGTTTAAAGAAAAAAAGTGCCTGAATACAATGTTGGCATAAACGTACATTACAAATACACTTTAAAATTTGTTTTTATGCTCACCAAGGCTGTATTTCTTTGATCAAAAATACAGTAAAAATGGTAAAATTGTGAAATAATATTTCAGTTTAAATAACTGTTTTACTGTTTAAATCTATTTTTAAATGCAATTTATTCATGGGATGGCAAAGCTGGATTTTTAGCAGCTATTACTTAAGTCTTGAAAAAAGCTGCACTGTTATTATTATTATTCTTATTCTTATTCTTTTTGGAAACGGTGATACATTTCAGTCTTTGATGAATAAAAAGTCATTAAATTAATATTCTAAATGTTTTTTACTGTCACTTTTGATCAAGTTATTGCATTGTAATTGAAAAAAGGAACTGAACAACAAAATATTTATAATATTTAAGGAAAAAAAGATTGTGCCTGAATACAATGCTTACCAATGATGATAAAAAAGAAAAGAAATTGTGAAATATTTCAGTCTAAAATAACTATATATATATATATATATATATATATATATATATACATACTATACATAATATATATATATATATATATATATATATTTATTTATTTATTTTTTAATGCAATGTTTTTTTAGGAAGGAAAAGCTGAATTTAGCAGCAAACTGCCTCAGTCTTGAAAACAGTTGCGTGGTTATCATTTTTGTGGAAATTGTGATACATTTCTGTCTTTCATAAACAAAAAGTTCAAAAGAACAGCATTTATTTCAAATATAAATCATTACATTGACATTATAAAAGTATTTAGTGACACTTTTGATCAATTCAATGCATTATAACTGAAAAAAGGAATTACATATTGCCTAAACAACAACAACAACAATATCACAAAAATTGTTTTTATGTTCACAAAGTCTGCAATTATTTGGTCAAAAATACAGTAAAAACAGTAAGATTGTGAATTATTACTTCATTTTAATCTATTTTTAAATGCAATTTATTCCTGGGATGGCAAAGCTGATTTTTAGCAGTCTTGAAAATAGTTGTGCTGCTTATTATTTTTGTGGAAAACCATGATACATTTTTCTCTTTGAATAAAAAGTTCAAAAGATCATCATTTATGATGTAAACAGAAATCATTACATAAACATTATAAATGTCTTTACTGCTACTTTTGATTAATTTAACACATTATAATTGGAAAAAAGTAACTAAATTTTGCCTAAATACCAAAAATGCTGTAATATTTAAAAAAATGTGTAATCGTAAATGTAAAAACGTAATTGTTTTTAAGCTAACCAAGGCTCCATTTCTTTGATCAAAAACACAATAAAACAGTAATATGGTGAATTATTATTATTATTATTATTATTATTATTATTATTATTATTTAAAACAACCATTTTCTATTTAAATATATTTTTGAAATGTAATTTATTCCTGTGATTAGACATTTAATTATTTTCAGAGATTTTTAATTCACTTGTAGCATAAAAAAAACATCGATTTTAGCTTTTAATGTACTATATTCGTCCTTTTTTATTGAAAGCAGAATGGATTTATAATATCAACCATTTATTGGTTATTGACCTTATAGTTTTTAGGGTTTATTTATTACCTTTTTAAATTAAAGGTAATTAAAGTAATTTATTCCTGTTTTGCAGATCTGGTGATTAAAAAACATTTCTTATTATCAGTGTTGAAAACCGACAATTATTTTCACACATAACTGTCATGAAAATGCCAAAATGGATATATATATATATATATATTTTTTTTTTTTTTTTTGCAAAATATATATTTTTTTTAACTTAAAATAAAACAAAACTATGAAAGACATTTCTTTGAAAGCTTTTCATTAGATTGACCAAAAAGTGCTGTTGTGCAAGTACGCAAATATAACCAAGTAAATCAATGAATACTTAAAATTTTTGCCATATTAAACAATACCAAGCCACTCTATTTAATCAATCCATTCAACTCCAATCAATTTCATTCGTACTTGTAAACATGAAATGAATCCCACAGGAGGTATAAACATAGACAAAACACTTCAGCAGAGACCATCTTGTGCAAACAATTGTGGGTGGTCTGCTTGCCTGTGCACCAAGGCACAAAACGTCACCTTGTTCTGAAGCACAGGCCTATGGGACACACACGGATGGACACACAGTCCTCAGGGAGACAATTTCATTAGTGAGAACAAAGAGGAGTCCTGGAAGAATACTGAGCGTGACTCCATCAGGATCAAAACTATAGAAATACCATTAGTCTATTTTATTACAAAAATAAAATCAGTGCGTGTATCACCGTTTCACGGCGAATGAATCATCTTATTGCTCGTTTTTTATTGACGCTGAGCTTTTAAACATGTTGTAAAAGCGCCCCCGCAATATTGTCTCTGCTGAATCAGCGTTTTGATGTGCCAGATGTGTGCGATTCCGCTGTAAATGCGTCCATGTTGTCCAGTGTGTTTCCTTCCGGCCAGTGTTACGTAAACAGATTAACCAGTTGACAGAATTAATTGTCATCAGTTTAATGAAATCTATCTCACTGATGAACATAAGATCACATGTGTGCTTCTGCATGATGGGGAGGCGTTACGCAACAGTAAAAAGCTGCCTTAAACCTGACAAGCTGTCAATCGGATGAGGTCGAGCCACCGATCTGTGTGTTAGAAAGTGACGGCTCAGGGTGTAACTCACCTGTTTGAGGAACGCTGGCCAGAAGCTGTGCCATCTTATAGTACTCTTCAAACTTCTTTGGCTTGGATACAACCCTGTGAGAGAGAAAACTGGAGTTAACTGAACTGAACCATCAGATAGATGACAAAACATTTTACTTGTTTGAGCAAATTATCAGATGATATTGGTGATTTTTTTTGTATTTATTGTACAGGTGATATTGGATATTTATTTGTTACTGTCTATTTGAAATTATTTTTAAGCAC
The DNA here is from genome assembly GCF_022985175.1 of Labeo rohita. Taxonomy (NCBI): domain Eukaryota; kingdom Metazoa; phylum Chordata; class Actinopteri; order Cypriniformes; family Cyprinidae; genus Labeo; species Labeo rohita. The sequence goes on along the minus strand of NC_066890.1, from coordinate 30,568,217 downwards.
ACTAACTATTTATTTTAGTTTTTAACGTATTAATAGTTTATAATTTATGCAAGCTGTTTCTGCCACTGAACAAAAAATAAAAAAGGTAATTGTGACTTTTTTTTTCCCTCAGAAATGGGAAATTGCATATTTACAAATTTACAAACTCGCAATTGTGAATTTTTTTTTTTTTCCAAATTGCAAGTTTGCAAGTTTATATCAATTCTGTGGAAAAAAAAAGTAAGAATTGTGACTTTATATCTTGCAATTACGTTTATAATCACACAATTCTGAGAAAAAAAAAGTCTGAATTGAAAGATAAAAAGTCGCAATAACATTTTATTTTTTGTTCAGTTGTTTAAACGGGCTTTCATAATAATTTGATCAGCTACAAATTAAAAATAATTATTGGTATCAGCTACAATTTTAACATCATTTCATTCCTAGATGCTGATTTTAAATATTCCTTAGCAAAAATTGGACATGTAACTATTTCCAGAGATTTTTAATTCACTTGTAGCATAAGAAAATATTGACTTTAGCTTTTTAGTACTATTTTCATGTTTTTTTTTTAAACAAAAGCAGAAAATATTTATAATACCAACAATTTATCAGTTATTAGCCTTATAGTTTTTAAGTATTTATTTTCTTCTTTAAGTAAAGAAAAAAAAAAAACTAACAGATTTATAATTTCAGCAATCAATTATTGGCCATAATCTGAAAGATACTGTAATTATTGATATTGGTCAAATATTAAAACCAGTACTCTAGTAGTTATCAGTTTAGTGCTTAAATACTATTTTTGTATTTATTAGTGTCACCTGATATTGAGTATTTAAGTGCCAATTTTGGATATTTAATGGTTTCTGCCTATTCTAAATTCACTATTAGTAATCAAAGATTTATCGGTTTTCTATGAAGACCTGTTTCCACAACTAAAATAAAAATGAAAAGGCAATTGCATTTAAAATTACAGTTACAAGTTCACATCTCACAATTCTTTTTTTGCTCAGAATTGCGTGATTAATATCTCACATTTCAGAGAAAGTCAGAATTTCATGATATAAACTTGCAATTGCAAGTTAAAGTCAGAATTGTAAGACAGAAACTTGAAAATCTGACTTTTTAGAATTTCCATAAAGTCATTGCGAGACATAAACTCGCAATTCTGAGAAACTTTGTCTTTATAACTTTAGAACTCACAATTGCGAGTCACGCATTTCTGAAAAAATTTCTGCCTTTCTAATTTTCCTCAAAATTAAGTTTATAACTCGCAATTCTGACTTTATAACTCACAGCTGTGAGTTATCTTACAATTCTGATAAAAAAAAGTAAGAGATAAAAAGTCAAAATAACATTATTTTTTATTCAGTGGTGGAAACAGGCTTTCATAGTTTTCTGCCTTAATGAGGAAATAATCTGTTTAAGTGTGTAAATATTTAGTAAAGAAAGTTCTATTTGTAATATCGACCATTTATTTTTTAGATACTGTAACTACTGTTATCGGCCAAATATTAATAATACTACTCTAGTAGTTTAGCATCACCTGATTATGGATATTTATTGCCCGATATTAAATATTTAATGGTTTCTGCCTATTCCAAGTTCACTTTCAGTATCCAAACATACATCGGTTTTCTGCTTTAATGTGGAAATGATCATTTATCTGCCAATATTTGATATTTAATTCTAAACACAAAGAATTACTCTTTAAGTGCGTATGAATTTTCTTTAAATAGCATAAATTTGTAAAATCAGCCATTTTTTTGGTTATTAGCCATAAACAGGAAGATACTGTAATTAATGGTATCAGCGAATATTAATATCAACACTCTAGTCATTAGCAGTTTAGTGGTTAAATACTATTATTGTATTCATAAGTATCACCTGATGTTGGATATTTATTAGCCGATATTAGATATTTAATGGCTTCTGCCTTTTCCAAAATCACTTTTAGTATCCAAACATTTACTGGTTACCTGCCTTAATGTGGAAATGATCATTTATCTGCCAAAATTGCTATTTAGTTCTAAACACAAAGTATTTATACACACTGTTTAAGTTTAAGAAATGTCTTTAAGTATTATAGATTTGTAATATCGGCTATTTATCGGTTATTGGCAATAAACAGGAAGATACTGTAATTATTGGTATATGACCAAATTTTCAATATCAGGGCTCAACTAGTTTGCAGTTTAGTGGTTAAATACTAATTTTGTATTTATCAGTATCACCTTATATTGGATATTTATTAGCCGATATTAGATATTTAATGGTTTCTGCCTTTTCTAAATTCACTTTTAGTATCCAAACATTTATTGGTTATCTGCCTTAATGTGGAAATGATCATTTATCTGCCAATATTTGATATTTAATTCTAAACACAAAGAATTACTGTTTATGAAGTTTCTTTAAGTAGTATAGTATTTGTAAAATCCACCATTTATCGGTTATTAGCCATAAAGAGGAAGATACTGTAATTAATGGTATCAGCGAATATTAATATCAACACTCTAGTAGTTAGCAGTTTAGTGGTTAAATACTATTTTTGTATTTATCAGTACCACCTGATATTGGATATTTATTAGCCGATATTAGATATTTAATGGTTTCTACCTGTTCCAAATTCACTTTTAGTATCCAAACATTTATTGGTTATCTGACCTAATGTGGAAATTATCATTTATCTGCCAATAATTGATATTTAGTTCTAAACTCAAAGTATTTATACACACTGTTTAAGTTTAAGAATTTAATTTAAGGAGAGATTTGTAATATCGGCTATTTATCGGTCATTGACAATAAACAGGAAGATACTGTAATTATCGGTATACGGCCAAATTTTCAACATCAGGACTCCATTAGTTAACATTTAAGTGGTTAAATATATTTTTAAAATATTTTTCGGTTAATGTTGGATATTTAATAGTTTCCATATATTTATAATATCAACAATTTATCGGTTATTGGCCTTATTGGACTCTTTATTTACGTTTTTAAGTGTTTTTTTATTTATTTATTTATTTTAAGAAAGTAGCATATCAGCCATTTATCGGTTTACTTAATATGAGAATAATCAATTATATCATAGTAGTTAAACACCATTTAGTAGTTAAAAACCAGCAACGTGCAATGGGACTTACGGAGGCCTGCTGCAATATTTCTTCAGAAGAAACCCGGACAGCTCCTCTAGAATAGGCTGACTGTGCAGAGCCACAAACTGTTCACGACACACCTGAGAAGCGACAAAGAGCACTCAGTCAATCATTATGCACTCTAATGCGCCGGCTTCAATGCTATCTCCCTCTCGCTTCCCCTTTCTCTCAGACGTTTCACCTCTCTCCTGTTTGAACTTTCCCATTTTAAGAGGAATCTGTGGTCACAAAGCATGTCAGGGAAAGACTCGCAGACAATAGACCACTCACAGAAGGAGAGAAGGATGGGAAAAGATAAAAGTCCAAAAAGAGTCTCAATTCAGACAGCTGAATATGGTTCAAGGGACTAGATGGAGTTATTAAGCTTCAGTGTCATGGAGGTTAAACGTATCTAATGAAGGTGACTGTAAAGTAAGTAAAGCTGCTGAAAAAACACGACGGTAAGTAAATGATGACATAACTTTCATTTTTGGGTGAATTATTCCTTTTGTTTATCAAAATGTAGTTCTAAAATATTTGAAAGGAATCCGCTGAGGTAAATGAGATTAAATGCTAAAGTAAATAAGCTTTTTTGTATTTGAAGATAAGTCTAGTTAATGGCAGCTTTCCAAAAAATGCTTCAGTTGAGAGGATGAGAGGTATGGCCATTCAATACCGAAATAACCCTTGCTGACAGGGTTGGTTATTGAACATATGGTGAACTCAGCATGCAAACATCTGGCCGTTAAGCTGACATGGTTGGGCCGCTTAGTCATTCCTGTTGAAAGAATATGCATTGAAAAACACTGGGCAGTGAACGCTCTGTTCCTTACACACCCTGTTCATGATGTCCACTGTCACAGCATGGGTCCAATAACAGTCATGGACGGACACAAACGTCAAACCAGCCCTGCATGATTGAAGAAAACAGGAAAATGCACTTATTAAAACCACACTTCAAACAAAAACACCAACAAATAATAACAAAAACAATGAATATTGTTATTAATATAACTTATTAATATTATAAAATGTATTGTTTTTTTACAAATATGATTAATTATACAAATGCATTACAATAATGTATTATTATTAATTATTGTATTAATATTGATATGCTGATATTGTTATATGAATATGAATTATCTGAAATAATTTGTACTTTTAAATCAACATTACTATAAATATTACTATTAATAAAAGTGAAGAATTTATATTATATAATTATTATTATTACAAATTATTAAATGATTACTTGTTAATACAATACAATTATTATTATTATTATTATTATTAATGAATATTGCTAAGATAATTTATGTACATTATTAAATATATGTATTACAATTTGTTAATTGTTTTATAATAAAAAACATTTTTATTAAAATAATGCACAATTATTTTTTATTACTATTAGTTACATTATACTTATTATTATTTCTTTTTTAAATAATATGATGTTAATAATAATATGATGATAATAATATGTTGATAGCAAATAAATATATTTATTATTATTAAATTAAATAATTTAATAATCTGAATATCTGAAATAGTATCAACATTACTACAAATATTACTATTAATAATAAAATAATGAAAAAATATTATTGTTGGTGTTAATATTACGACTATTATACATTATTAATACTATTATTGTTATTAATATTAATTAATATTAATGAATAATGTTAATATATTAATGTATATTGAATATATACTTTACAATTTGTTCATTATTTTATAATAAAAATATTTTTGTTAAAATACTGTATTATTATTTTATTAGTAATAATAATAATAATTGTTGTTGCTGTTGTTATTATTATTATTATTTTTATGTTTAATTGTAATGAATATTGATATGTTGATATTAAGCAAATATAATTTTATTAGGCGGAATATTATTGTTGTATTAAAATATCTGGAACATCTAATAATAATAATAATAATAATGATTTGAATAGTATTATTGTTTATATCCTGTAGTATTGTTTTATTAGTATTATTAATAATAATATCATTGTAATAATAATTGTTGGTATTATTATTATTGCTATTTTTAATAATGAATATTGATACGTTATTAAGTAAATACATTTTATTATTATTATTATTATTATATTATTATTCAATATCTGGAACATTTAGTAATAATAATAATAATAATAATAATAATAATAATAATAATAATAATAATAATAATAATAATAATAATAACAACAACAACAACAACAACAACAACAACAATAATAATTTGAATATCTGAAATGTTATCAACATTACAATAAATATTACTATTAGCAAAAAAAAACAAAAACAAAAAAAAACAAAGGAAAGAATAAAATAATGATAATATTAATACTATAATATAATTTTAATTCTATTATTGCTATTAATATTAACAAATACTGTTAATTTAATTTCTGTATATTATTAAATATGTGCATTACAATTTCTTTTCATCAATTTATACATTTTTTAAATAACATTTTTTATTAAAATAATGTATTATTTTTATTACTATAATAACAATAGTAATAATAAACACTATAATAATAATAATAATAATAATAATAATAATAATAATAATAATAATAATAATAATGCATATATTTCTGGTCTAATGCTTATTTAGTCATTATGGTGTCAAAAACAAAATCACTTATTAATATTAAACAAAATATAATCTGTATCATAGATGTCAAGGTAAGGTAATATTGGTTGCTCTCTGTTCTTAATTCTTAATAAACAAATGATATATAAACGATGATAAACAAATTGATTGTCTGTTTCACACCATTTAAATCTTCGTATTCAGGTTAATGTTTTTATTTACATGTTAATGAGATATAATATTGACTGAAGAAGAAAAACATGATACAGTCTCAATTTCTTATGTTTGCTGGCACTACAATTTTTATTTTGATAAAACACAGCACATGAGAGATTCTATGACTGTACAGAACTCATATATGGTTTAGTATGTGATAGGTGGCTTGTTGTTAAGCAACCTGCAATAATGTTTAGACTCAGAGTCTAACAACAAGTTAACTCTGTGTTTAAAACCTGTCTGAGTGTGCGATGTAGGTAAAAGAGTCAGCTCATCACCTGTAGCAATGCAGCGATGTCAGCATCATGTGAGTGGAGTCCAGAGAGTGGATGAAATTAGGAGGGAAGGCGTTTTTCTGCTTCATGCTGTCTGGTTTCCTAAAAAAGGCACAAGAAGAACAAGCTCAGGTTTGAAGCTCACTCTGGTAATTAAGGCCAGCGTCGTCATCTTCTTGCTGGGCAATATATACACCTGTAGCGCCAGAAGCCATACATCACTGAACAGGTAGGTCAGTCTTAATTATCATCCAACACAGGGACACACAATGAACAGAGCACCTGCTAGACCAGCAAAGAGTAAAGAATAATGCGTGTGCTTATTATGGCTGAAGATATTCCATTATGCTGCTCCATATCAGACAAAATAGTTCAGAATAAAAATAGTTCAGGTCAGATACTCTCAGATTGGGTTATACGAAGAAAATCCCCTTCCTCAGCCAGTGAAGTTAAAGGAATAATTCACTCAAAAATCAGCCTCATGTCATTCTGACCCCGTATGGCCTTTGTTCATCTGCAAAACACAAATTCAGATTTTTTTTTTTTTTTGAAATCCGAGAGGTGACCCTTTCTGACCCTGTATAGACAGCAAAACAACTAATACGTTCAAGAACCAAAAAGGTAGGAAGGACATCTTAAAAAAGTTCATGTGACATTAGTGATTCAACTGTAATTTACATTTACGAAGCTACAAGAATGCTTTTTTTGTGGGCAAAGAGCAAAAAGAACAACTTTATTCAACAAATCGTCTGCGCCAGTCGTTGCTGCATATAACTAGAGTATGGCGACAATTCATAACACCTTTCTGGGCCTTGAACGTGGTAGATCTGTTGCTGTCTGTGGAGGGTCAGAAAGCTCTCGGGTTACTTCACCCCAAAATGAAAATTTTGTCATTAATCACTTACCCCCATGTCGTTTCAAACCCGTAAAAGCTTTGTTCGTCTTCGGAACACAATTTAAGATATTTTGGATGAAAACCGGGAGGTTTGTGACTGTCCCATTGATCGCCAAGTAAATACCACTGTCAAGGCCCAGAAAAGTATTAAAGACATCGTCAAAGTAGTCCATCTGCCATCAGTGGTTCAACCATAATTTTACGAAGCTACAAGAATAATTTTTGTATGCGACTTTAATAACGACTTTATTAAACAATTCGTTTCCTCCGTGTCACTGTAGTGCCATTTTGGAGAGTATCCGCCGGACGCAAACAGCGTACGCTGTTCTGTGTCTGCCACACCACACGGATACATTTTCTATGTTTATTTACGTTTTAATTCGAACGAAAACATCGTATCTGCGTGACGCAGCTGACACAGAACAGCGTATGCTGTTTGCGCCCAGCGGATACTCTCCAAAATGGTGCTGCGGTGACGCAGAGGAGACGAATTGTCTTTCAGTAGAAAAAGTATTCTTGTAGCTTTGTAAAATTATGGTTGAACAGTCACAAACCTCACCGTTTTCATCCAAAATATCTTCCGAAGACAAACAAGGCTTTTACGGGGTTGGAACGACATTGGGGTAAGTGATTAATGACAAAATTTTCATTTTGGGGTGGAGTAACCCTTTAATTTGTGGTCTGAAGTAACTAACTAAACCAGTGAATGGTAATGTATGTAATATAGAATACTGAGCACTGAAGCGGTCAAGAACTAACCATCTACATTCTTTAGGCTTCACAGAGCGTCATTGTGCTGGCGGTAATTTCTGAGAATTCAGTGAGGGCTTTAGGTCACTGGCCACAAGAGAGCTGCTGCCACCCTTGTAATTTCATCATTTATTTAAGTCTCCTCATTAATGAGGGTCTATTCAGCCTCTAATTAGAGCACATGAAGGATCTTTGAATCGGTCCGTGGTCTGTGTGAAACTCCGGTCGGGTCTTCGCTTTCAGCTAGTCTCGAACAAGCTTCTTCAGCTGCATCCCACCTGGAAACTGTCCTCTGGGAAATTAAACCGCTTCTACTGGATAAGCTTGAGATTTCTTTCAGCACCTAGAAGTGTGACTGACATCTAGTACATAGACATCAGAAGTACATATCTGAAGAACGGCCCTTGAATGGACACCCAAGGCCATTTCCCAAGCCTGAGAGTGACGTACAATCGCAGTGGCGGCTGTCGGTCTAGCTGCCATCTTAGAGAAACGGGAGATCCCTTTTCGGCACTTCGGCTTCTGCTAATGCGATTCTTGTGATAGTCCGTACTTGTGTGGTTGTCCATGACAGGCTGTGATAGAGAAATACAAGTGAGGCCTGTCATAAGTGGTTTTTAATCACGTCCTTGCGGCTTCTGGAGGAAGGTCAGCAAGATAACTCCCATCTGAGGCTTCTCCGAGTGGTATTAGCCAAGCTTGGGTAAAGCTCTGCTAGGATTGAAACTGTGAAATGAGGTGATAGTATTAAAACAGCAGATGCTTGCGTACGGATTGAACATTTAGGGTTTCGGTGGGAAGCACAGAAGTGTTTGTTTAATAAAAGATGACTGACTTGGGAACATATGGTAAAGTGGTGGATGATGGTGCGCTTGTCTATGCATGAAAATTTTGGAGATAGAGTTGAATAAGCAAAGATACTGCCGCCACGAAAACAAACTGTTACCAGTGAGGCTTTAAAGGAGAACTCCACTTCCAGAACAACAATTTACAAATAATTTACTCACCCCCTTGTCATCCAAGATGTTTATGTCTTTCTGTCTTCAGTTGTTAAGAAATTATGGTTTTTGAGGAAAACAATTCAGAATTTTTCTCCATATAATTCATTGGTGCCCCAATTTTGAATATCCAAAATGTAGTTTAAATGCAGCTTCAAAGGACTCTAAACGATCCCGGCCGAGGAAGAAGGGTCTTATCTAGCGAAACAAACTGTCATTTTTTTTGGAAAATAAAAAATTGTATACTTTTTAAGCACAAGCTCTGGGATGCGTGTCCACGACACTACGTAATACTGAATCACGTCGAAAAGTCACGCGGAACGTAGGCCGAACTACAGACCCAGTGTTTACAAAGCGAATGCGCAAAGACTACGAAAGTACAAGTAAGTCAAACGCTGTTTACAAACAAAAAGGTACAATGATGTCAGGCGATTCTGAAGTTGTACGAGCCAGAGTACACAGATGATGAACTTAGAAGCGATTCGTATTGTCGTGGACACGCATCCCAGAGCCTGTGCTACACGAGCTTTCGTGCTTAAAAAAGTACACAAATTTTTATTTTTAGAAAAAAAATTACACTTTGAAGCTGCATTTAAACTGCATATTGGACTTTTCTTGCAAAAAATATAATTCAGTGCTCATATACCCACCCTTATGTTGTTTAAAACAATTATGACCTTCGTTTTTCTGTTTAGCACAATTAAAGACAGATTTAGTCCTCAAGTTAGTCCTTTAGTCCTTTTTCTAGAAATTGCTAGTAATGTTATCACATTGGACTAAAACTTGATGACTTTGTTCAGATGGGGTATAACAACCTGCCCCTAAAAAATTGACAATTTTTGTACTTCCTTGAAGTTTTTCTTTACCTTGTTACATCTGTGGAATTTCCAGTCAAAAATAGCAAAAAACAGCTTAAAAAGCTGTCATTATGCAATATTATCACCAAATCTTGGATTCAACTTTTTTTGTCAACTTTTCTGTCAACATTTTCTGTTAATTAACACAGTTTTGTACTTTTTTTTTTAACCAACCAGTCTTTGGCTTGACAAAAAGATTGAAAAAGATTGAACACCACAAATGTAACAAGGTCCTACGTCATCGGCTGGAACGCCACTTTCTTGTGAATGTGCGTACGACAGTTAGCGGAAGCTAGAGATCACGGTTTATAAAATCTTAATCATTTCAGATTAAGGCCTTTATTATTCCCCCAAAACTGTGTGGAGAACTTGTATGATGGATGGATGCACTGTATTGGACTTCACTACCATTATAAAGATTGGAAGTGCCAGGACATTTTTTAATATGTCCTGGCTCTGATTGTGTTCGACTGAAAGAAGAAAGTCATATACACCTGGGATGGCTTGAGGGTGAGTAAATCATGGGGCAATTTTCATTTTTGGGTAAACTACGCCTTTAAAGCTTGAAAGTTTCAGTGGCCATTCATTGTAATTGCATGGAAAAAAGCAACTAGCATATTCCTCAAAACATTTTTTGTGTTCCACAGAAGAAAGTAAATTCTTTCAGGCTTGAAACATGATGAGGATGAACAGATGTCCTACTATCTCTTTAAAACAGTTACATTTAGAAACAACACAGTTCCAACGCAAACAAGCCAAAACATACTTGGTCTCCAATGTAAGTATCCATCAACAGATGATAAAACCAGCAATGATGTTAATTCATTGTTCATTCCGGGTAGCCATCCATTCAGTAAATGACATACAGGATGCGCAGCAGTGACATTTCAACACGAAATGCCACTCTTCTCATCTGAGGGACTTTCTGCTTCTTTCATATCCTCCAAGGGTTTCTGTATATGATAATGAATTCTGGCCATCCACTGACAGGCCCAGAATAGTGTCAAACACTTGCGTGACACAGGCCCTGCCTTTAGGTGTGCCTGTTACTTTTTTTTATTTAATGTGCTCTGTGGGGTACAGTGCAATTATACTGTACATAAGGAACCAAACAAGAACGAAATGTATTGCAAAGACTGGCTTTCCAGTATATGATGTAGGCGCAGTGTAAGCTCCAATGAGAACTGACAAATGTGGAAGCGCAGAGGAGAGAGCAAAACAAAACACCGGAAATTAATGGAATACGGAAATTTTACTTACACAAACGCATTGCTTCAATTCAGAAGACCCTTATTAACCCCCTGGAGCCATGTGGAGTACTTTTTATGATGGATGGATGCACTTTATTGGACTTCAATATCTCAACACCCATTCACTGCCATTATAAAGCTCGGAAGAGCCAGGACATTTTTTTTTAATATAACTCTAATTTTATTCGCCTGAAAGAATGAAGTCATTTGCACCTAGGATGGCTTGAGGGTGACTAAATCATGGGGTAATTTTCATTACTAGGTGAACTATCCCTTTAAGTCACAACATTACAAAATGAAGCTGCAAAACAAAGTGTCACAACACAGCTATATTAAGCCACAACGTAACAGAAATTTTTGTTTTTGATACACAGTTTGTTATCTTAACTGATTACTTTTTTATTAGATTTTATTGCAATCCCTCTTTCCATTTTAATCAGGAACTATTCAATACAATTAATTTTCACTGAGATTTGGAGACTGAATTATTGTTCAAAACCTCTTGGAAAGATTAAGAGAACAGAAACATTATTCAAAATGCCAAATGGATCACTTTCCATGTAAATAATATAACTAACAAGAAGCCATGGAAATGCGGGGAGAGGTCAAAGGTCAACGTCAATACAGGGGTCAAAGTAAGAAAGAGGTACTTACTCATTGGCATCATGACTTATATGGATGCTCAGGTTCTGCATGCTGCTCTTGAGCTGTGAAAAAAAACAAAAGAAGACGAGTTTGAACGTGTCACGAGGAAGCAACTACTGTGAAGTGAAAAGCGAACAGCCTTTGTAGCAATGTCACTACTTTTGAACTCAAGGATAGCTAAACCTACACCTAAACCTAACCCTAACCCTACCCCATGTAGTAACCTTTTATTTTCAGAACTTTCTTAGGTAGATACACTGTAAGTACATTGTTTACAGGGGACATTATCATGTAAAAATCGGCATTAACTGGGTTGCTACGTTAAATGTTCCAAGTTTAAATATGATATTAGTTGACCTTTATCCAACGTACCACATTGACCTTTAATATAAACCAATGCATACAAATATTGTAATCAATCTCCTCATCTTTCTGCGCCAGACTGACCTTCAAGTTTCCTATTGATCCTGTTCAAAAACACTGATAGAAATTTGAGTCTCTTAATCTGAGACTGACCAAATGTTTGCCGAAACCCCCACAAACCACTAATATTGACACAATGCCATTAAAGAACAGGAGCTTAACCTTAGTAAAGGTTGGCGTCCATCACGTAGATGCTGAGGTCGGGCTACAACCCACGAGTGAGTGACTGCTCTTGGTATAGGAACTGTCAGCGTCAGGGGCACTTCCATCACATTACTTCTTTGATTAGTCTCTACAACGCCCCAGGAGCCTATCCCGATGCGTTTCAATTCAACGGAGAAGTGCGGGGTGACAGACAATGAAGTTTCAGGCAGTGACGGATGGACATAAACAAAAGGAAAATGTATAGAAAGTGCTGACGGGGATGCTAAGGTAAAAGGTTTTGCTGGTAAACTGGTGTGCAAGTTCACTGGGATGTGAAGGGGGCATAAGTGGGGTGAAAAAGTGAAGTGGAAAGAGTTAATGCAGGGGTTCTCAACTCTAGCCCTCCAGGTCCACTTTCCCGCAGAGTTTAGCTCCAACACTTATCGAACACACCTGAACAGGCCAATCAAGGTCTTCAAAATTGCTAGAAAGTTACAGGCTGATGAGTTTGATCAAGGTTAAAGCTAAACTCTGCAGAAAAGTGGATCTCGAAGGCCAGAGTTGAGAATCAAAGTCCATTTTGGATTTTTAATTTGGTGGAATGGGGTACGACATAAGCGTCAAACTCTGTTCCTTGAAGCCACTGTACTGTAGCTCGAACCATCTCCAAAACATCTGCTTGGAAGTTTCTAGTAATCCTAAAGACCTTGATTATCTGGTTCAGGTGTGTTTAATTAGGGTTGGAGCTAAACTCAGCAGGACACCGACCTTCCAGGAACTAAGTTTGACACTCCTGGTACACGGCAAAACGACACAAGTGGCCCTTGTTGCAATGATTTATGAGTCCATTAAGGCTCATTAACAGGAATAACAAAATCGAGGAGACATTGAGGGGCGTGATGGGGGTGAGCCAGGCCTTTTGACTCATAAAGAGTCAATGTACATCCTCAAAAGCTCTTGGGGAAGACCTTACTTCCAATGGGAATTGCAATATACTCCTGATCTGCTGGTTCTGGCGGCTGAACTAAAACTCCTGATCAGGGAAGATGAGACCAAAGCAAGCCATATTGTCAAGCTGGCATGATGCCCAGACAGTTGAATGAGGGGTTCCTATCTAAAGTGCGATGACTCCTGGCTTGGACAGCTGCCTGCTCTTGAAAATAAACCATGTTGCAAAAGAGCAGCTGTATCTCCTTCACTCGTTCTCTAGTGTCCTTTATTGCGGAATTCAACAAGATGGCCAACTACAAAAGGCCTTACATGAATCTAAAGAGTTTTAGCCATTTTACCGGAACCAAAAGTAGAAGTATGATGAAGAAATCAAAGAGGAATGGGATCGGGACAAGCTGCGGTTGGGATTTGATCAGTCTCCTGCATGAACATCCTATATGGTATGCCAAAAGGGCAGCATATAGCTTGCAAGCTTCCAGCTATCCGCAAAGCTGCCACCTCTTTTATTGAACGCATCCATCTGAGCCTCACGGTAAGACTCTCTAATCTTTCAGCATCCCCAAGAGAGAGGCTTTACACCACCGGTGACCTCTTGCCTGGTTAAGTCCTCTGGGAATACTCTTGAAATATCCGCCGTATTCATCAAGGCTTCTACAAAAACAACTGTGTTTTGCTGAAGGATCAATTAAAATGGATGATTCATGCTCCGCTGCCATGCACAGCCCTGAAAATCTTGTGGTGCACATATTAAAGCACCTCGTTTTTGATCTGACTTTCATACCGGGTCGAAACTTCAGCTTCAGCCAATTAGTAGGATGTAGAAGTCAAAAAAGTAGCGTTTTGGGTCATAAGAGTTGCAGTGGGGCTTGACATCCTTTTGGGATCAGACTGTAGACAAGGAACTCCACAAGAGCCTCAGGGGAAATCACATTTCCCCTTTTTCCAAGGACACCGCAAGTGTTTGGCTACTAAAGCAAAGGCGACAAATGATTCCCCACGGATTTCATTCCCACTGGTTGTCTTCCTTATAGAATTACCAGACTGTTTTTCTTCAGCTTGACGTATAGCCTTTGAAAGAAACATTTCAGCCTCCAAAAGTGACCCCTAAACTGATTAACAGCAAACAATCACATTAGTGAGCTTTACTGATGCATATCCCAAGTCTGGTTCCCTCCCAAGTGTAATTTCCTTTCCCCTATCAACAGACACAGTGACTGAATAAATACTGCCGATTTCACCCTGGCTTATTTGTTTACTCTGCTACGACGCCATTACACTCCCATTTCCCTGGCATCTAATTAATATGCCATTTCCCATGTTAAGAAAGATCAAGGGTGGGCTGCAAAAGATTGAATCATGGAGAGGTGACCTCAGATGAAGTGTCTCGTTGATGCAGAATGAGAAAACGTTTCTTTGATTACATTTGAAGTAGGGGGCTGAGATTAATACTGATTTGGATTTTCTACTGAGTTAAAGAGTTGCACTGCAGAAGAAAAACTCCCAGACAGGTGGGAGAAGTTCCAAACACATAATTCTTGAAAACAACCCTTTTTAATGGTGAATTTTAAAGTCAGCGTTCACAACCCATTTTACTAGGTTGTGACAGGATATTCAGTAGAAAGAAAACTACCGTGGAACTTTGGGAATCGACTTGAACTGTTAAAAGAGTGTACTACATAATAACAATCTGCAGTAAAAATAAAGAACTACTCTCTTACTGAAACACTAAGGGGCAGTTTTACTAACATTTATTTATTTTTTTTTTAGAAAATTATGATCATTACACTAGACAAGACCCTTATTCCTTGGCTAGGATTGTGTAGAGCTCTTTGAAGATGCGCTGAAACTGCAATTTGGACCTTCAACCTGCTGACCTCCAGTCCACTATAAAGAGAAAAATCATGGAATGTTTTCCCCAAAAACCTTAATTTCTTTTCGACTCAAGAAAGAAAGACATGAACATCTTGGATGACACAGGGGTGGAACAACTCAAGGGTGAGTAAAAGATTTTCATTTTTTGGGTAAGAGCTATACTCGTGATTAAGTAAAAAGTGTCAGTTTTAATTTTTATGGTGACTTTCTGATTCCATTTTTAGAAGAAATAAATAGCCATGATGTTTGATTTCACATTAATGAAGAAGTTCAAGCTTGTAGTACGGTCTGAGTGAAGCTTAATGCTCCTCACGTATCAGGTTCTTAGACCCTGTCAAACAGCTGAGCCTCAATCACAGCAAAAAATCCTCATTAGCAAACTGCACTGCGCGCGGAAGACCCAGATACCTTGAAACCACAAAGCTGATGATCTGCCAAGTCTGGCAGGCTACTACGGGTTCCCCTCAGACATAAATAACCCAATATGCTAATGAAACGAAAACTATAATAAAAGAGATAACCGTAAAAAGGAACTGTAAAACTCATCCTTTATACAACACCATTAAGGGTCATTAAGATCCATCATGCAGGTTCATCTATGTAGGGGGTGGTATGGTTAACAGGTGGAGGTAGAGCTGGGGCTCGGAGGTGATTAATGGGGGTCTTGATGGTGCTACATTAATCTGGTCAGTGTGACATTTACAGGGGAATTGCAAACCCCTGGTGTGACCGCCTAACGTGTCTCCACAGCTAGGTGAAATAAATATAGACTCACTATAATGTGGTTGATGCTCTAAATGGTGTTGTAGATGATCGACCTTTGACCTTGACCTATCAACCGTCTGTTGAGGATAAAAGGGTGCGCCATTCAGAAAAACAGTGTGTAGTAACAGACATAGTGGCCTACGTAATACATCACAACATGGACCACCTTCAAATACTGGCATGATACATCCAAGCCTTCATTAAAGCAAAACATGCAAGATGGATGTACAGATCTTTGAAGGCACAAAGCCAGTAGGCACATAAGAACTGTCAAACTGCATAAATTTCAGCTAGGCCAATGCTTTCATGCTAAATTTAGCAAGTGAACCATTATAATTTTAATATTATCATAATTAAGCTCAAACATAAGCACTGAATACATTAATTATATTGTCATCAAACAGTCAGCGTTCACACGAGTAGGATTTTAACATGCTGAATGCCATAAATGGCCTTCACACCTCTTGCTCAGTAAAAGAAAAGGGCTTAAATGGTGAAGAATTTATGAGGCCGCTAATGACGACCTTCATCAGAAATTCCATAAAAGTCCAATAGAATGTGATGACCTACATTCGTGGAAGTGGGTTATGATATTTAGGACCAGGCCGTACAGCCTGCAATAGAGATTCAGTGAAATTTCAGGAAAAGTTGAATCGAAAAGGAAAGCATTTTAGCAAAGTATTACTAAAATATTCCCTGGTATTAAGACTTTATGACTTGATATAACATAAATGATGTTTCTTACCTAAATATGTAGTTGAAAACCAATGAAAGATGTTATTTACAAAATCCACATGTGTTTTATACACATTTTGGACTATGGGAGGCGCCATTATTTTGAATGATGTAAAATGGTGAGCTACTGTTTTCTACTACATATTTCAGTAAAATACATAATTAACGTTATTAAAATATTAAATATAAAAATTACTTTAAATAAAATACAATGTGTTTTTATAACAAAAATGTTATTATTAATAATAATAATTATAAAAGAAAGATATCTGCTTTAGGTCCTGGTCTTAGAAGTCAACATCTTAAAGCATTTGGAAAAGGGCAAGTGACAGCCAACAATGGCACCTTTACAACAGCAGAACCCAATTGAGGACAACACAGGCCATTAGGGTGCTATTACACATTATTTCCACTGCCTAGATATGCGGACCAGAGGGATGAAAGCGGGAAAAGGCCAGGCATATGACATTACACATGTTCCCAGGAGTGATGGAGAAATCAATGGGTTTGGTTCTTCACAACTGTACAGGAATGAAGTACAAAACAGGCACACCCATGCCATTCAGGTCCAAATGACATCAGCTGTACAGTCATTTGACTTCCAAAAGCAGGGAAATATTAGCCAATGTTTGCATATTCAATAAAACATTGTGGGAAAAACTGCCAGGACATTAAGTATAACATGAACATGGGCGTTTCTATGAGCACTTTTTGCCAAATCGAGTGTTAGGCATTAAGCCACACCCAGCAACAGCAGCAGCAGCAGCAGCAAATGCTCAGCGGCTGTGACACAGACGGGTTGCCAGATGCTCTCTGCTGGATCTCGGCACGCACTACAGGCCACCGCTGTGCCGCCTCAGCTCTGTTGCTGATGCTATCTGACAGCAGCGCAGGCCGTCTGCATGCAAAACCTCTGC
This sequence comes from Labeo rohita, assembly GCF_022985175.1. Lineage (NCBI taxonomy): Eukaryota > Metazoa > Chordata > Actinopteri > Cypriniformes > Cyprinidae > Labeo > Labeo rohita. The sequence goes on along the minus strand of NC_066890.1, from coordinate 30,550,794 downwards.
CGTGTTACTTCATTGTTTCACTCCCAGACCTTTTTGACAAGCAGCGCTACGGAGATCTAAGCCGTGATGGAGAGCGAGGGAGAGCGCGCCTGCTGGGCAGAAAGAGAGGTCGGACCCCCTGCTGAATTGTGCTGAGGAAGTACAGTGAAAGATCTCAAAGATGACGAAATAAAAGAACTTACCGTGTCTTTCAGAAAGGGGAAAATGTCAAATCAATTTAGTACCTGTTCAAGTACAAATCTGGCAACTTGCTAATACCAAAATAAGTGAATGGCCTTAAGGTTACTTCCAAACAACGCAGGTTTCTGATGGTCAACGTGGCAAATTTGTGTGACCATCTTGAACCACTTGCGAAATCTGCTTATGAAAATCTTTCATCCCCAAGCATAACACTCAATTGTATGGATTTGTATTAATCCAAAAATTGGCAAAAATTTGCGAAACAATGGCAAACAGTGAGTCACTTCACTATTTCATTTGATAAAAAACTACTGTCAGATACACACATAAACTCAACCTGCCAAAAAAAAAAAGCTTGGTTGAAGAACTTACGACAGAAATATGAACAGATTTTAGGGCTGGGTTTTGCAATAAATTTCATGATTTGATTCGATTTAGATTCACAAGTTTGCGATTCGATTGGTTTCAACTCAATATTGATTGTTTTGGATATATGTCAGGTACAGTACATGCCAAATTTGCTAAAAAAAATAAATAAAATAAAATAATAAAAAATCTCTCAACTAATGCTGTGAATTACACATGAGAGTCAGTTACATTACTGTAATATTGAAGGTTAAAATTAAGTGATTTGTATACAAATGATTAAATTACACTTTTTATAATATTTAAGTTTTTATAATAGTTAAGTTGCCGCTTCTCTTGGACTGAGGTGCTACAGCGATCTGTCACTTCACATTAAACAACACCAAAACAACATTGTTTAAATACTGCAATAAAATGGGCAGAATTTGAAATATGAGACTTTGTTTTATATCAAAAGTAACAAAGCTTATTATGATTTATTGGATAGGATATGTGCTACAATCTTCCAATCATTAACTGAAAGACTAGACTAGACTAAGCGATCCTTGGGACTTAAAAATTAGTATCATTTCATAAAAATGAGAATTGTTTAAAATCATGAAATCAGTATTTTTAACCCAGCCCTAGCAGATGTGCAGAACTTTAAAGGCATTACATTTTGAATTAAAATGTTAAAGTTTTTAGCATTCATTTGTTAACAAATTTGTATTAAATCTTAAAAGATACAATTCAGAAAAATTTAAATATATACTACACAAAAAATATACATGTTGGCCATGCATTAGATTTGACAAATCTAATTGGTTAGACTTACTTTTTAATTATTAAAATTTAATTAAACCATTAAAATGGAATCTAGAAAACAGAATTTGGGGAAAAAAATAAGTAAAACAGATTTCATAGGGCCCTAATTTGCGTCATTATATGTTGGAGGCCCGTAAGGGGTCAGAGGTCCAACTGTGGGCCAATGTGTTTAAAATGGTAAACTAGTTACAGGGTTAGTTCACCTAAAAATGAAAATTAGCACATTATTTACTCACCCTCCAGGCATCCTAGGTGTTTATGACTTCCTTCTTTCAGACAAATCCAGTCGGAGTTATATTAAAAATTATCCTGTCACTTCTATGCTTTAGAATAGCATGGGTGGGTGTTTTCTTCATCAGTCCAAAACAAGTCCAATAAAGCGCATCCATTCACAACAAAAAGTGCCTCACACAGCTCCGGGGTGTGAATAAAGGCCTCCTGTAGTGAATCAATGTTTTTGTAAGAAAAATATCCACATTTAAAATGTAATATTCACTTTAACCTAGCTTGCGCCAACTGGTCGTGCACTGAAGCCTTTCCGGGCAGATGACGTAGTATGTATGCATTGTGCATGCTCCACTCAGCGGTGACAAACGCGGCATGGAGAGAGGTAAACACAACACCGGTCACAAATTAGAAGAATAAAATGAGGATTTGTAAAGAAAAATGTTGGAGGATATCGATATAAGCCAAGAGGAGACTGCTTTTCCTTTGCTAAAGTAAGGAAACTTTGCTTCCTTTGCTCCTGTAAACAAACGTTGGTTTGTGCAAGACCGATGCATGCGCAATGCTGACGTCCTACGTCATCTGCCCAGAAAGGCTTCAGTGTACGAACAGTTGGCGCAAGCTCAATTAAAGTGGTTATTACATTTTAAATACGAATATTTTTCTTACAAAACATTGGTTCGCTGTGTGAGGCATTTCTTATTATGGATGGATGCACTTTATTGGACTTGTTTTGGACTGTTGAAGAGAAACACCCTCCCATGCCATTTTAAAGCTTGGAAGTACCAGGATAATTTTTTAAAAATAACTCTGATTGGATTCGTCTGAAAGAAGGAAGTCATACACACTTAGGACACATGGAGGGTGGGTAAATAATGGGCTAATTTTCATCTTTGATGAGTGAACTATCCCTTTAAGTTAGCAAGTTAAAACACTTACCGTTTGGTTCTTAATTCGGTGGTAGGGCTGAACAATAGGAAGTCCCAACGGCGTCACCCATTCCACTGTTCTCCCAGACTTGGCTATTAGCCTAGCGCTTTCCGTCAGCCATTCCTGGGAGGAAAAAAAAAGTCAGAACAGCACCAACCAATCGATTCAACTCAGTTTGTTTATATATAGAATTCAGAAGCAAACCAAATTTGCAGAATGATTTGAACTAGATAAACTGAAACCAAAACCCACGATAGTTGCGATAAAGTCTCTGGCTGTGCTAGCTGGAAAAATCCAGACACACAGGTGGGAAGTTGTTGCTGAGACGGGGCGTTTAAAAAACCTGCTGATCCGCAGCAACAGTGCTGGCTGCGCAACTTGGCTGCCACATTCGGAACGTCCCCAGTGCTCTCCCCGAAACGCTTTGTGTGAGATAAATTCCTCTGTTCATCTGGAAGCGGGCCGGGCATGAAGTGGCTCCATTCATCAGAGCGTTCACCAACAGCCACCCCCCGCCTCATTTTCCACTCCTGTATCACCTTCTCCCGGTAACGGGAATGATCAACTACCTGGGCTCGACTGCCACCCCTCCCGAGGATCTGACCTATTTAGGAAGCTGCTTGTGTCTGTAGGCAAAGTGGGGGATATTTCACATTCGCTCTGCCTGTCTGCTCGTCTCCCCAGGGGGGCGCAACAGGAGGCAGTGAGCGGCTGGTCCTTGATCTACTGCACCAGGGACGTTCATTCCTTTTCTGTTTCCTGCAGCTGTAATTCATGAGCCGCTGCCAGCTGCATCATGGGAGAACTATATCTGGCGATTCACAAAAATATTCTTTTCATTCAAAAAAAAATGGAGATAAGCAACAAGGGTTGGGTTTTGTTTAAAAACCACTGATAAACACTATCGTTCAAAGGTTGGTAAGGGGTCATTAGGATGTTTTTGAAAGAAGTCTCTTATATGCTCACCAAAGCTGGATTAATTTGATTAAAATTGAAATATTTTAAACAAATTTTAATACATTTTAATACATGATTTTATTTTAATATTTTTTCCAAATGTAATTTATTCCTGAGATGCAAAGCTAAATTTTCAGCATCATTACTTCAGTCTTCAGTGTCACATGATTCTTCAGAAATCATTCTAATATGCTGATTTGCTGCTCAAGAAACAATTCTTATTATTGTGCTGCTTAATTTTTTTTTGTTTAAATGTGAGATGTTTTTTTCCCCCCAAGATTCTTTGATGAACAGCAAGAATAAAAGAACAGCATTTATTTAAAATAAAAATGTGTACTGCCACTTTTGATCAATTTAATTCATCCTTGCATTAATAAAATAAAAAAAAAAAAATAAAATATATATATATATATATATATATATATATATATATATATTCAAACGGTGGTGTATAAGATTTATGTGACAAATTAATCATGCAATTTTATTTGACTAAAACATTTAATCAGCTGATATCCATGATTTTATCAGTGTTAAAACTGTTAACAAAAACTAAATGAAAACGTTGTTATTGACTGAAATAAAAATGTGACCCTGGACCACAAAACCAGTCATAGGGGTCAATTTTTTTAAATTGAGATTTTATACAAAAAAATTTAATAAATAAGCTTTCCATTGATGTATGGTTTGTTAGGATAGGACAATATTTGGGTGAGATACAATTATTTGAAAATCTGGAATCTGAGGGTGCAAAAAAAAAAAATAAATAAATAAAAATATATTACTAATCAAAAATTAAGTTTTGATATATTTACGGTAGGAAATGTACAAAATATCTTCATGGAACATGATCTTTAATATCCTAATGATTTATGGCATAAATGAAAAATTGGTAATTTTGACCGATACAATGTATTTTTGGCTAATGCCACAAACATACTTGTGCTACTTAAGACAGGTTTTGTGGTCCAGAGTCACAAATAAGAACTAATATAATTTGAAAAAATACTCCAAGATGAGCTAAAATATAATGAAAATGGCCACAAATTAACTTTAGATTTAGCTTTTGGTACAGAACATATTGTACAGCTATGAAAAATATATTTCCTCTATTTAAATCCTATATTGTTTTTAGTACACTAATTTTAGTAGTAATAAAAATAACACTAAAATTAAACTTGTAATGATTTGTATTGAAACTTGTGTTGTGGACTTAGTTTGTAGTTCATGGTGTATATATGTTTATACTGTAGTGTATATAAGCCCTTCAGGTGATGGGATGTTCAGTTGCTCAGTTTTGTTTTCTCTGTTATTTGTTTCCTGTTTTTCAAGTTTCTTGTTTTGTTTTGTTTTTTAAAGGATTAGTTCACTTCCAGAATAAATATTTCCTGATGATTTACTCACCCCCATGTCATCCAAGATGTTCATGTCTTTCTTTCTTCAGTTGAAAAGAAATGAAAAGGAAAACATTCCAGGATTTTTCTCTATATAGTGGACTTCAATGGTGGCCAAAGGGTTGACGGTCCAAATTGCAGTTTCAATACAGCTTCAAAGGACTCTACACGATCCTATCTGAAGAATAAGGGTCTTATCTAGTGAAATGATCTATCATTTTCTAAAAAACAACAATTTATATACTTTTGTATATATGTAATCTTGTTACAAAGGTCATGCGTGACAAAGGCCGAAGTACCGACCCAGTGTTTACAAAGCGAATGTGCAAAGAAAGTCAAACGCCCTTTACAAAACAAGGTAAAACAACGACGATCTGAAATTACATGGATTTTCTCACCCTACCCCTACCTTTCTGAACCGAAGTACAAAGACGAAGAACAAACCATGCACAACCTTTCCAATGTGATTATGTAATGTGTAAAGCCATAGACGCGTATCGTAGAGCTAGTGCAAGATGAGCATTTGTGGCCCAAAAAAAGTATATGCATTGAAATAATTTGTATTTTTCTCAAAAAAAAAAAAATGACTGATCGTTTACTAGATAAGACCCTTATTCCTGACCTGGGATCATGTAGAGCACTTTGAAGCTGCATTAAAACTGCAATTTGGACCTTCAACCCGTGGATCCCCATTGAAGTCCACTATATAGAGAAAAATCCTGGAATGTTTTCCTCAAAAACCTTCATTTCTTTTCGACTGAAGAAAGAAAGACGAACATCCTGGATGACATGGAGGTGAGTAAATTATTAGGAAATTTTAATTCAGGAGTGAACTAATCCATTAACCATTTGTTAAAAAACTCAAATCATATCATAAAAAAAGATTTCTTTAAAAAGGTCCACTGTCTACTGTCAATAGTGTATTGATGCATGTAGCGCAGCTCACACAAGTCACTTTAAAACCAGCAACGATGCTCTTTGTTGGTCATCAAGACAAATTTGTGTGACCAACTTGAAATGGTCGCAAAATCTGAGTCTGGAAATCTTTCGCTCTCACAAATTTCCAAATTGCATGAATTCCTATATAAATGCCCGAATCCCACTTGTGAGAATTCGCTAAACAATTGTAAATGTGACCACGCAAGTTAAAAAAAAACATAACAGCCCTGATCATAAATGTGTATAAGGGAATGAGACATTATGTACCTGAATTTCTCTCGTCCCAGTGAACATTTCCTTCAAGCTGCTAAAAACCTGCTTCACCAGGTAATGTGAAGCATCCCATATGTGGTCCTGTGGATTGAAAATAGCTCAATGTTAAAAACAAACAGTGTGGAAACTCTATCTAAACCTGAAAGGCCACATTAGGACATTAAAGCATTAGTTGACTAAAAAAAAAAAAAAAAAAAAAAAATTCTGTCATTAATTTGGCCCTCATGTTATTCCAAACCCGTAAGACCTTCGTTCATCTTCAGAACACAAATTAAGATATTTTTGACAAAATTCAAAAGTTTTCTGACCCTGCATAGACAGCAACACAACTGACATGTTCAAGGCCCAGAAAGGTAGTAAGGACTAGTGATGTGCGCAACGACTAATTTGATAGTCTTTAAACGAAAGTTTTGTGCCTGACTAGTCGACTAGTCTAAAAGCAAGAAACCCCTAAAACATGGTAGGAAAAAAAACTATCTACACTGCCCTTCAAACGTTGAAAATGGAAACACCCTAGAAAAGTGGGGTTTCGGACAATATTGGCAGGAATCCTTTTTAATTTGTGATAATTTTGCACTGATAAGGGACAACACAAACTACGAAAACATATTTTATTACATAAACAGTTTATACATAGAAAAAACGTAAATTTTCAATTTATCAAAATATCTACCACTAGCAGCTATTACAGCTCTGCATAATCTGGGCCTAAATTCATTGTATTCTAAACTTGTTGAAGCTATTAAGGTGTGCTGACCCAAAAATCGTTTAAAAACCTGGACCAAGTTTAAACCAGGAACCAGGCAACATAGCTGGCAAAGGGGCATGTCTGACTTTGACATGTCTTTATTGCCATTATAATGTAATCAAAAAGAAAATTATTATTGCTGGTCTTCAGTGATAATGTCAAGTCACTTCAATGTATTTGAACCAAAAAATGATAAGGATTTATGCTGATACCGTCCAAAACCACGCTTTGTCAGGGGTGTTTCCAAACTTTTGGAGGGCAGTGTATGTGCATGTATATAATAGCCTACATTTGAAATACTTATCTATAAATCACACTGTCAAATCCCTCAATGAATTCCACTTGCCGTACGCTTGCCTCGCGTTATTTAATTTTAGGCGGTCGTTAAAAAGCAAACAAACCTAAAATCAGAACAATCTAAAATCAGTCAATAGCCTGAGAGAATTATTTATCTTCATATAACGTTAGACAACATATTAAACAAGTCAAAAACAATAGAAACATTTATCAAGGAATAGCATTGAAACAGCTTTTAAAAACCTACATCATGCAGGCTGTCATTTAAAAACAAAACAATGCAGCAATGCCCATTTTACTTACTCCAGAACATGCGTTTTTGTTCAGTAAATTATCAACGTGGTCTGGTGAACTACGAAAAAAGGCGCTCGGCAGGAACTAAAGTCGCAGGCACGCAGAGATAAACGAACAGCAAGCCGACAGAGTTTTTAGAAAGCGCTTGGACATCCCACACCACCACCCAAGTGCGTCTTCGTTTAGAGCAGGGGTGTCAAACTCCGGTCCTGGAGGGCCACAGCCCTGCAGAGTTTAGATGCAACCCTAATTAAACACACCTGATCCAACTAATCAAGTCCTTCAGGCTTAATTGAACACTGTATAGTATGCAGTCTGGAGCAAGGTTGGAACAAAACTCTGCAGGGCTGTGACCCTCCAGGAACTGAGTTTGACACCCCTGGTTTAGAGGAATAAATGGCGCGGACGGGATCGCGGCGGCAGCAGGTTGTAGTGAATGCCGTGATTGACATTTGCTGGCTTTTGCTAAGACGTGCCTGTTATACATCGCTTTAGTAGAGTTATTGTAAGCCAGTTTGATGTTACACCGTTGACACAAAAGTTTTCTGATTCCTTCTAATTCAAAATAATCCCACACCTTAGTCTTTTGCGTGGTCATGAGGTCTCTATAAGGGCATGCGAGGTCTGAGGTAAAAACTGTTTTCGCCCAGATACACTTTTAAAAATAATGTATTATTTTTCAAATGTCTGATTTTAACTTAAATGTAACGTTAAAACTATGGCAATTTTAATGATAAAATCATGTTTTTTTTCTGTCGTGTAGTCGACTATTGTTTTCAGTTTCGTCTAGTAGGAGCTGTACCGCACATCCCTAGTAAGCACATCGTTAAAACAGTCCATGTGACATCAGTGGTTCAACCATAATAATGTTACGAAGCTAAAAGAATACTTTTTGTGCGCAAACCCCCCCCAGAAATAACAACTTTGTTTAACAATTTTTCTGTCAGTCTTCGAATAAAGTCGTTATTTTTGTTTTCTTTGCGCAGGAGAAATACTCTCGTAGCTTCATAACACTACGGATTAACCACTGATGTCACATGGACTATTTTAACAATGCCCTTACTACCTTTCTGGGTCTTGAACGTGGTAGTTGCTGTCTACGCAGGGTCAGAAAGCTCTTGGAATTCATCAAAAATATCTTAACTTGTGTTCTGTGGATGAAGGTCTTACAGGTTTGGAACAACATGAGGGTGAGTAATTAATGACAGAATTTTCATTTTTTGGTAACCTGTCCCTTTAACAGAAACTTTTTTTGTCTTGGAGTGAAGACCATTTTAAAACTCCGAAGAATGTTTTTCCACTATAAAGAACCTTTTGTGGAATTACAAAGGTTGAAGGTTCTTCATGGAACCACTGATGTCTTCAAAGACACCAAAAAAGACCTGAAATTTAAACAAGGAAACACCACAAAACATGCTTAAGTTCAACCATCAAAAGTCTTGCTTTAGCAAGCAGAATGTGGAGATGAGATCCCTTGACTCTGTAGGTGATAATTCCTCTTTCATTCTCCACAACCTGAGAGATACGAGAAGAGCGTCACCTGTTTCTATGGTGGCCCACTGAGGGCCGCACTTGGGGAAATCAAGACTGACGCAAATGGGGGGGAACGTAAGTCCTTCAAGTTCATGTCATCTGCGATATAAAGCAAGATCACCAAGCTTATCTTTACCTTTAAGTCGAGACAAAGAAAGGTTACATAACTAGAAATAATAGAGATAATAGAGAGAAGGGCATTCTGAGATGTGGCTTCAAGAAGAACCAGATTGAGACTCTTTATCACCAAAAAGTTGTCTATAATCAATCTGGGAAAGTTTCTGCTGTGGGTTCTGGGCCACATCCATCCAAACATCATGCAGGCGAAGGTTTGTTTCACTGGGAAGATCTTGAGTCATTTTTCCATCCCACAGTTTGTTACTCTATCTATGATAATTTTATCCAAAGTGCACTGAGCCTCACCTTAGGGAAATCATCGATTTCCTTCAGTCGCTTTTCGATTTGCAGACGGCCCCCGTAGCGCGTGACGCCATAGACCACAGTCATCACCGTCTGCTTCACCACCTTCCTGCTGATGAAGCCCTCCAGCACCTGTGCGATCTTCAAACCCTTTTCTGCATCCCGAGCCCTGAACTCCTCCACCTATGAGACACGGGACAGCGCACCTTTATGAGACTCCACTAATCAGTGCACTTATTAGGCACAATTTGTTAGGGATGGTCACACTGAACTCGTCCAACTAGAGGCTAATCATGTTATGTTTATATATACATTTATTTCTTTATATTTTTGAATATAAAAACTACAATATTTGAAACATTGTAAAACTATTAATATTAAAAAAAAAAAAAAAACAATTAAAGAATAAGTTAAAACACTATTACATATTATATTTGCACTATTATATTTATTATTCTAATATATTTTATATATTTCTAATATATAATAAATCATTTGTTATTATTATTATTATTATGTAATATATTTATAATATAATAATTTATTTTTGTAAAAATAAATGACAAACTTATAAATATTAATTTTTCATTTTTATTTAGATTTTTCAAAAGATGATAAACAAGATAGCAGTCATATTTATATCATAATTATATTATTTTACATACAGTAATGTTTAATCCTACAAAATGATATATCAACAAAGCAAACAATTTAAATATAATAAATTCTTATAATAAATCATAATATATAATCATTATCTCTTCATATAATATTTATAGAGAACAAATATAATAAAAAAAAAATAGTATAAAACATATTATGCCATATGCCGTAATATATAATATAACAAAATAGTGTATTACTATTAGATATATGAAATATAACAAATTGGTAATAATATAACATGATAACATTCATATTATTAAAAAAAACTATTTTCATTGATATTTTCAATGTAATAATAACTATAATAAAAGAAGTAAAAATATAAAATATATATTCATTATAACATCAACACAAATACAATATATGAAACTTTTAAAACATTATATTTTAAATATTACAATAAAAAGTATTAGTGTGTGTGTGTGTGTATATATAAAAAATTAAAAATTTTAATTAATTAATTAATTATTTTAAACATCCACACAAACTTGCATTATGTTGGGTATAGGAAATGTAAAAAAATAAAAGAAAAGAAAAAAAGGAAAGAAAAAAGGAATAAATAAGTAAATCATTCGTCATTCCTTATTTTTCTTCATGTTTTTATTTAAACATTTTTATTACTATTTACCAATTTTATTTTTTTTAAATACAAAAAATATACAATGTTTAAAACATGATACAATTTATTGTAAATCTTTTAATAAAAATAAAATAAAACATACTATACTTTCATGATTATATTTATTATTCTATTTTAAATATTTGTGATACATAATTAATTTTTTATTATTATTATTATTTTATTTTTATTTTTTAACAACAAAAATAAATGATTATAAGTAAATAAATTATTGGTAATGTATAGTCTCACTCTCTACATGTATAGAATATTTATAGAGAATAAATATAATAAAAATATTATAAACATCATATTATGACATATGTTCTAATATATAATATAATAAATTTGTGTATTACTATTAGATTTATAATATAATATAAATACAACATTTATATATTATTATATATATTATAGAAATTACTTCTATGTATATTTTAAATAATAACTATAATAAAATAATATAATATATATAATAAATCATCATTACTTTTTTTTTTTTTAATTATTAATTCACAAATAAGAATCCCCTTAGGTACAGAGACCCCTGGTTGGGAATCAATGTTCCATAACTTGTTTTAAAGACCCCTTAGGGGGAACTCAGAAATAAAACTACCGATAACAGAAATATCACAATTGTCCCGTACCTGAACTACAAATAGCTTAATCTGCATGTAGGGAGGAGCAGCTTCATTAATCACACATGAGGTGTGAAGGGTGTTGACGGTCTTATTGGGGCTCTTGAGAGCTTACCCTACCAAACAGAAGGTCTGATGTCGACTACTGAGGAACAATGAGGCTGTTTAGGCCAAACTCTGACTCAGCAAGGCTCATTGAGATGTCTGCTGTGTACCCTTCAGCTAAGGTTAGCGCAACCTGATGTTTATGGCAAGAATGGTACAACACTGTAGTTAGAGAGTACACTGTGTTCCCAAAATACAGCCTAATCGATAGGTAGGTCAATATATCCCAGATAGTGTTCTCGAAAAAATACGCAGTCTGCCCACAGCTGACATCTGGAGTTGTGGAGCTGCAGTAATGTAAGATTAATTTTCAGCTTTGATGGAAAATGAAAAAAAGAGGAAGAACAAACAAGCCTCCGACATAACCTCATCTTAAAAATAAAAATAAATCTAAAAATAAATTTGATTTAAATTGCTATATTATTTTAAAAATTAGATTTAAATGTAAATGTCATATTTATCTATTGACATACATGATATGATATTAATAATATAATACATAAATAACTATATTAGCATGTTGAGAACAAGTAATATATATATATATATATATTTATAAATTGTATAATTATTTTATTTACATTTTGTAATATAATAAGTTATTATTATTACTACTATTAAATGTTATTCTAATAAATGTTATAATTATTTTATTTTATTTAATAATATAAAAAGAGTCATTTCCTTTATACATTTTTATGCAATTTGATTTAAATATAATATTATAGTGAACAATATTGTGGTTAATTAACTGTTAATAAACAGTTTTACATTATTTGACGTTATTTTTAAAAGTAGATTTAAACAGAAACGTCTGACACACACACACACACATATATATATATATATATATATATATATATATATATATATATATATATATATATATATATATATATATATATATATACATACACATAAGTAATTAAATAATAATACAAATTACATAAAAATAACTTTACATTTTTGTATTTGTAATGTATAATATTAATAATATAAATAAATTATTTATATTATAAACATTATAAACATGTTTTATATATATATATATATATATATATACACACACACACACACACACACACATATATATATATATATATATATATATATATATTATAAACAAGTAATTAAATAATAAAAAATGACATAAAAAAAACTTTACATTTTTGTATACACATAATTTCAAAAAATAATATAAATGATAATTGCACATTCTGTTTTTTCGGAAATATAGCTATTATTATTTAAATATTATATATATATTTTATATATTATATTAATATATATATATTCATATGTAATACTATATTTAAATCAAAGCATTTATAAATTAAGTATTAATTTTATATTATTAAATAAATTACAATAAATTATTAAATTAACATATACAATTGATGTATAAATTAATAATACAATTTGTTTCAATAAGATTTAATAGTAACAGCAATAAAAATAATAATAATAATAATAATAAAATTATCAAAATAATTTGAGGGGAAGCTACTTGCTGCTACTCTGTTTTCACCCGAATTATGTTTAGTTTAAAGTGAATGACTGAAATAATGTACATTACATTACATTATTACATAACGCTAAATAATATTAGCCAGTATAATATGGGTTAAAACAAAATACAATTATGTTTTAATGTTGATAAAGGGGTGTCTGAACATGATTGATGGAACTGTGGGGTAACATAAGACAGCAAAAAATTGAGAAACGCTGCTCTGGAGGGCAGTAAGACGCACTGCCGCCCTCTGGTGCCACAGCGTGACTGACCTGCTGAGCTACGCCACTGTAGACATCCTGAGGCACTTCACAGGGCATGAGATTCACCGAAGTAGCTCCAATCACATCCCGCCCGAGGGCAGCATAGTGCTGGAGGCCGTTGCACGAACCGTCCTACGAGAGAGAGACAGAGAGGACACAAATTTATTTGCTTTAATGTCTACAACTTATTCCTAAACAGCAATTTAGATTAAAAGTAACTTGTATTTGAACAACAACAGTTGACTGTTCTTCATATATTAAAATGGCAAAGTAAGTATCAGTACCTGATGTACAGGGAAATAAGAGATGAATTTGGTGTGGTCGGGCGAGCGCGAGGCATTTGCTATCTCCATACAGCAAGCCAGTGCCTGCCACGGCTCATCTGCATTCATCCACCATTTGCGACCCTGCAAAGTAGAGCTGTGACTCTTTAGGGAACGAAGAATGTGACAATCATTTCAATAAAACACATAAATATGGCTCAGTCAGAGCTCGTAGCCTGCAGTGTGAAACGTTTGGATCTGAATGTGCAGAATATACAGAAGGTCTACATGCTGAGTAAACAGAGGACTATAATAATGAAACCTGAACATGGGATGCAAATATACCCAATTGTAGGGGAAAACCTGCAGATGGAACTGTAAATATGTTTGGACAATAAAAATTAGAGGACTGGAACTTTCTGATATAAGTACTATTGCTAATAGCATATGATGAATGTAATATAATAATATTTAATGTTGAATAATATTATCATACTTATATTCTTTACTGAATATTTTTGGTAATAATATTATATATGATTTGTTACAATATATCGTAAATGTACAAACTACATACTGTAGGGTTATTACGGCTCCTAAATAAATCTCAATAATGATAATATTTAATAGTAATTAATAATTATAATATTAATAATAATTATTATTTTATTAAGCCTAATTTAATAGAGATACAATATATTTAAATAAATGTAACATATTAAAATCTACTATATTTAAATAATAACTATAGCTATTATTTATTTAAATCATAAATAACACTAAATCATATTAAAATTACTAGTTAGAATTACTAGTATTTTTAATTATTCCAATAACAACAACAACGACAACGACAACAACAACAACAACAACAACAACAACAACAACAACAACAACAACAACAACAATAATATGATTATTATTATTATTATTAACTTTTATTAACTAATATTATTAACTTTTTAATCATAAAAAATTACTAGTAGTTTTATTTAATTATTCCAATATGAATGACTGGAATATTATTATTATTATTATTATTATTATTATTATTATTAACAATAACTGTTCTTAAATAATTTTATTATTATTATTAACAGTTTAATTTATATATAATATAAACCATAGAATTACTAGCATTTGTATTTAATTATTCCAATAACAATAATAATAATAATAATAATAATAACAACAATAATAAATTCACTATAAACAATAATAATTATTATTTATTTAAATTAATAATTATTTATGTACAATTAATAATAAATTAAACAACTGTATTATTCTTATTCTTATTATTATTACATTTTAATCAAAATCGTATCAAAATTACTAGTTAGAATTACTAGTAGTTTTATTATTTTTCTTATTATGGGCTAATACTCTGGTCAGATAACAACAACAAAAATAATAATAAAATTTAATATGAATTACTAATTATAATATTTATAATTACATTTTTATTAAGCTTCAATTAATAAGATGTAAATAAAATTATATTATATTTAAATAATATTGATATTATTATTTATCATTACTTTTACTATCATCACCATTATCATCACTCATCGTATCATAATAATAATAATAATAATACTTATTTTATTTCATACATTTTAATTAAATGAAATTAAAATAAAAATATATTTAAATAATAATTATAGCTATTTTGCATTTAAAATAAATAATATGTTTAAATAAATTTAATATTTTAAAATATAACATATTTAAATAATAACTATAGGTATTATTTATTTATTTTGTATTCCTACCATTATCTTTATTCATTGCAAACTACAAAACAAAAAAATATTATTATCAAATATTAATTAATAATAATGATTATATTAATAATAATTATTGTATTCGATAAATTTTTATTTAATAAAATGCTAGTAAAAGTATAATATATTTAATTAATAATTATTGCTATTATGTTTATAATATTATATTTAAAATAAATATAATATATATAAATACAATATATTTAAATACATTTAATATATTAAAATATAATATATTTAAATAATAACTGTAGCTATTATTTATTTATTTTGTATTACTACCATTATCATTATTCATTACCATTGCAAATGCCAAAAAACAATAAAAATTAATAACAATAATTAAAATTAAAAAATTAAAAATTGGAATTTAATATTTAATAATAAAATGGAATGAAAAATATAATATTTTAAAATAATAAGTATAGCTTATATTTATTACTATCACCATAATCAACAACATCATCACTCATTGCAAACTCTAAACCAGGGGTCACCAAATTAAAATGCTTACATCAAGAGGATGGTCTGCCGAATCTAGGATGTCGTCCATGATACTCTCAGCATACTCCAGTCGTCCAGCTAGCGAGCTACGCTTCTTCAACCCCGTGAGGTTCACCAGGTGAATCTTCAACCAGTCGAGGCCTTTTGGGCCAAGAGGTCGTCCCTCGGCAAACAGCAGCAACCCCCTGGTCACGTCACTCCCAAGGTGGTTAAAATAAGGCGGCCGGGGGTACGTACGCCCTCGGAAGTCCATATTGTGTGGAAACCAAAAGATCTCGTCCCTCATGTGGTTGGCGATGGACAACTTATACAGCGCGTCCATTCGGAGGCTGTGCATCTCCGCCACCTTCTTCTTGGCTTTGACACCCTCGCGTTTCATGTAGGCCTTCTCGGCCTGAGTGTAGGACGGGTCGTGAGGGCTGAAACGAGGAACCTCGGGCGCTTCGGACAGCGGCGGAGGGATGCAGAGCTTGTCGCTGCCTTTGTCGTTGAAGATCGAGATGATGATGTCCAACAGGGGCTTGTTGATCTTCCAGGGGGAGTTACCCACCTGGTTGAGGGAGTCCAACACGGCATGGAGATCCTCATCTCGGCTCTTCTCCAGAAGTAGTTGGTGTTGAATTGCTCCATCAGTGGAGCGCATCAGCTTGGTTGGCGTCAACAGGTAAGCCCGCTCTTCGGGGACGTCCAGGGGACGGGTGGACACAGCATAGGCATCACGTAGGAGTCGAAAGTGAGTTTGGTTTCCATCGCAACCCTCTGGATTTGTGTCACAATAGGATGTGGTTTGATGAAGCCAATCTGATAGGAGGACAGCAAATGAAAATCAAGACTTCCCTTAAAGGCATGTCACAAAAAGGACATTTAATATGGACAATTAAGTCCTTAAATGGCGTGACAGATCCACATTAATAAACATCTCTCGTCGCTAGCTCCCAATAGCCCTGTAACCCACCTCAAATAAACCAGAGATGATTGGTGTGTGCTGCCGGTAAAGTGTTTATGATGCACAACAAACTTAACTGTCTTTGACAGCCTGATAACTTCAAGTATTTATTAAAAGAATTGGTTCATAAGAGTCAGTCGTGAATCAGACTGCACTGTTCCTGCAGTATCTTGAGGATTCACTAAAATAATAATAGATAAACTAGAGTTATTTGCTTGTAAATCAAACTATGCTGATTGTGCGGTATCACTAAGAGGACTATTCATGCTCTATGTTGTGGATTCGCTAAAAAGAATCAGTTTAGTAAAGTAATTTGTTTGTGAATCGAACTACACTGGTCGTGCTGTATGTTTTTGAATCATTAAAAAGAATCAGTTCACAAAGGTTATTTGTTTTATAAATCGGACTGACCTATTCTTGAAGTTGTGGATTCACTAAAGAGCCAGTTTATTAAAGTAATTTGTTTGCAAATGTTTTTGAATCACTATAAAGAATCAGTTCACAAGAGTCATTTGTACATTCTTAATGTATGTTGTGGATTCACTAAAAAGAACCAGTTTATTAAAGTAATTTGTCTGAGAATCGAACTACACTGGTCGTGCTGTATGTTTTTGAATCTCTAAAAAGAATCAGTTCACAAGAGTCATTTGTACATTCTTAATGTATGTTGTGGATTCACTAAAAAGAACCAGTTTATTAAAGTAATTTGTTTGTGAACTGAACTACACTGGTCATGCTGTATGTTTTTAAATCACTAAAAGAATCAGTTCTCAAGAGCTGCTTTTTTCATGAATCGGACTAAACTATTCACGCTCTATGTTTTGGATTCACTAAAAAAGAGCCAGTTTATTAAAGTAATTTGTTTGCAAACTGAACTACACTGGTCATGCTGTATGTTTTTAAATCACTAAAAGAATCAGTTCTCAAGAGTTTTTTTTTTTTCATGAATCAAACTAAACTATTCATGCTGTATGTTGTGGATTCACTAAAAAGAACCAGTTTATTAAAGTAGTTTGTCTGAGAATCAAACTACACTGGTCGTGCTGTATGTTTTTGAATCTCTAAAAAGAATCAGTTCACAAGAGTCATTTGTTTTATGAATCGGACTAAACTATTCATGCTGTATGTGATGGATTCACTAAAAAGAACCAGTTTAGTAAAGTAATTTGTTTGTGAATTGCACTACATTGGTCGTGTTCTATGTTTTTGAATCACTAAAATGAATCAGTATAGAAAAGTAATTTGTCTCATGAATCAGATTAAATTATTCACAGTCTATGTTGTGGATTCACTAAAAAGAACCAGTTTACTGAAGTAATTTGTTTGTGAATCGAACTATACTGGTCGTGCTGTATGTTTTTGAATCTCTAAAAAGAATCAGTTCAGAAGAGTCATTTATTTTATGAATCGGACCAAACTATTCATGCTGTATGCGGTGGATTTACTAAAAAGAACCAGTTTATTATAGTAATTTGTCTGAGAATCAAACTACACTGGTCGTGCTGTATGTTTTTGAACCTATAAAAAGAATCAGTTCACAAGAGTCATTTGTTTCATGAATCAGATTAAACTATTCGCCATGTTGTGGATTCGCTAAAAAGAACCAGTTTATTTAAGCAGTTCGTTTGAGAATGAACCACACTGGTCATCCTGTGTTTTTCATTTACTAAAAAAAAAAAAAAAAAACAATAACTAGAGTTGTTCATTTCTTGAATCAGACGAAACCACTCATGCTGTATGTTTTGGATTCAAACTTCACTATTTTTGATTCACTAAAAAGAAGCAGCTCATAAGAGTCATTTGCTCATGAATTAAACCACACTGGTGGCTCTATATATTTTCTGACTCATGAAAAAGAATGGGCTCAGAGTTATTTGTTCGTAAAATATCAAAACAAGACAGTAAACTGGATTTGTCAAGCCACTTCACAAGTCTAAACCTCAAAAAGACAAGATGGAGATCATCTTGCTACAAGGTGGCATTTTAAATGTCTCGAAAAGGAATGCGAATCCACTTGACAGCATTCATGCCACATGAATAATCCACAGACACGCTAAACTGAGAGCTCTTCCCTGCTGCACGGGCCATCTGCAAGCTCAGCGGAGGAACGGGAGTTAAGCTTCGGGTCTTTGAAGCCCACGGTGCATGCCGAGAGCGAGGGCAGCAGCCTTGGGAATGAGATTTCGAGGACAAAAAGGAAACTCTCCCAATCTTTTTGGGCTCCTCCTCCCCCTTTTTGCAATCCCTCGGCGGTTAATCAAACGGGCAATTAAGGGGACAGTAAAAAAGAGATTAGTTTCGCAACAATCCGTCTTCCTCCGCTGGCCCGCGATCACTCGCACAGGAAAAATGATTCCATAATTCACGAAAACACGCGTGTCCGTGAGAGGTTTTAGATGGGGAGCGGACGGTTTATGACACGGCTTTTAATGGACAGTCATTTGGCTGTCTGGCCATGAACAGTCTTCAATATGGAAGCAAAAACACTTCAGGGATGTGCAGAATTTTATCTAGCATGACTTCGAGTCCAGCTCTTACCTTATGATTGCTGCGAAACGTGTACATGTGGTAAAGGACGGGGATGAGCTTCTTCTCCTGAGCAGGATTGAGGATGTCGCTCCAAATTTTGAGCTCATGAACCATTAGGTCAACCAGGAAGCTGCCTAGCTGCACCATCAGAACTAGAGGCCAAGGGGTGTCATCACTTAGAAGAGACGGACCGCTGCACCTTTCCATCTCAAGACTCGTCCAATACTCTCGTGGCAACACGCCATTGGTCTACGATGAAAAAGGACGTGATATAGCTTAGAAACCAATTCAGACATAAGCGAACTGAAGGTCAACCAAAGCTTGTACCTCAGTGTCGTTCGCCAGGAGCTCAGAATACGAGTTGTAGATACTCCCAAGCTTCTCGACCATTTGGCTGTGGCTCTTCTGCCGGATGGAGTACAAATTGTAGACTCTGTTTCCCATTTCCTCAGCCATGATAAGCAAAGATTCACCGCTGGGTGAGAGTTTGTCTAAGCTCTACAAAAATGTGGAGAGAAATCAGTTTAAAGATATGCCAAGTACATCTTTTCCCATTTGAAAAGAAACTAAATGTATCTGGCCATGTTTTTTTTTTGGCTATAGTGGCCAAGAAATGATCATTTCTATCCATTTAATGGAAATTCAGCATAAAGTTGGTACCTGAAGCATGATGTTCACATAATCCTGATCATCCAGGATACACAGGTATGGGTATATGCAGGTACTCCATGACTTCTGACTGTTGCTGGATAATATCCGTTTCTTTTCCTTCAGTGTCTGGAGGAGAGCTTTCTCCCAGTGTTTGCGCTGTGTTGCTAGTAATTCTCTCTATAAAAATATAATTTTTTTTGTTTTAAAATTCAGTATGTGTATACTTCAACACGATCAATATCACAGTGTGCACTAACAATTTTACTTGTTTTATTTTTTGTATATGGGCCATTCCATAGAATTGGTTCAAAGTCAGAGTCAAATTGGTTCAAAGTGGTTCTAGTAAATGGCAGTTAATTCTCATGTTGTATTTTCAAAACGTTTTGGAATATTTGTCTTCTCTCCAAATTTGTCACTACCGTAACACTGTAATATATAATTTAAAAAGAAGGGTTATATTGACCTATTAAAGGAGAAGTCCACTTCCAGAACAAAGATTTACTGATAATGTACTCGCCCCCTTGTCATCCAAGATGTTCATGTCTTTCTTTCTTCAGTCGTAAAGATTTTTTTTTTTTTTTTTGAGGAAAACATTTCAGCATTTTCTCCATATAATAGACTGGTATGGTGCCCCGAGTTTGAACTTTTAAAACGCAGTTTAAATGCGGCTTTAATCAATCCCAAATGTGGTTGTAAACGATCCCAGCTGAGAAAGAAGAAGGGTCAATATATAAATTGTATTATTTTAATGAAAAATAACTGATTTTTTTGCTAGATAAGCCAAAAAAAACAAACATTTTTTTGCTTCCTCGGCTGTGATCGTTTACAACCACATTTGGGATCGTTTGAAGCCACATTTAAACTGCATTTTGGAAGCTCAAACTCGGGGCACCAACTTTTTTTCTCAGTCAAACCTACGTTTCTTTTTGTTTTTGATATGAAACTCACAATTGCGAGTAATAAAGTTAGAATTACAAGATATAAACTCGCAATTCTGCCTTTTTTAAATTGCAAATTTATATCTCGTAATTCTGACTTTATAATTCCCAATTGTGAGTTTATCATGCAATTCTGAGAAAAGTCAGAATTTCAAATAAAATTTTGCAATTGTGACTTTTTTTTTTTTTTTTCAGAATTTCGAATTTAAAACCGAAACTTCACCAAATGTACCGGTAGTGACAACTTTAGATACTTTTGAACCTAGCTCAAACATGCTAATCAGCACATGGTTAGCTAGCACAGTTCTGAACAGTTAAATAAAAACTAAATGTTATGGAATAACTCCTAAAAAAACTGTGTTTAATTATAGAAAAATGGTGTTCGGTAGTGAAATTCTTTAAAGTTACACACAGAGTTCTAATAGATAATAGAAGGATCTTAGTAAACCTCTAAAATTTGAATACTTAAATGATTTTTAAATGTGTTTTTTTTTTGGTTTTGGGACAACGGTTTGCACCAGTTCTGTAGAATGACCCATATATTGCAAATAACTTTAAATATAATACAGCGTTTCCTAAACTGGGCTTTGTAAGGGAACTGCAGGGGGGCTGTAAATTGATGAAAAGCTAATAATAAAATAAATCATAAAAGTAAAAAATATATATTGTTGTTAGAGTTATTATTATTGAAATATTAACTTCTTAGTGGGACTTCAAGTAAATATTTTAGGGGGTTAGCTGAGAAAAAGTTGGGAATCTCTGATAAAATACACTACTTTTCCATATTACAGTGGCATGAGAATTTTGGAAGAGGATGTGCTTGATTGTCATGAAAATAAAGCATCTTAACGTTCCTAAAATAGGGCTCATTATCATTTCATTACAGGCTTCAAATTACAAATTATATATTTTTTCCTTTTGGATTTTAGGGTGAAATGTGACATTTCTGGCCAGTTTTCATGAGACTCACTCGGCTAGCATTTGTGGCCTTTGCGTTACATCACATTCTCCTCTCAAGCAGCCTGTGGCTTTAAAAAATAAAATCTCATATAAATGTAGATGTGAATTTTATGCACGGCACAAATCGGGTTCGGTGGGCAGTCAGTGGCGCCCGGCCGTAAGTGGGTCATCTCTTTATCAGGATGCTTTTCTGTTTCCCTGCAGACCGACGGAGCAGACGAATGACACAGATCAGTTATGCTGACCCTCCGATGGAAAGGTGACTCTCTCTCAGGGATGGTGGGGACACATTACAATGCATTTCTATTCCATTAAACCCTAGCGCAAATGTTGCGGGACCACGGGGGACCTCTCTCGTGAGGGAACACAGACAGTGAAGCAAATGCCAGTTTAAAAAGAAGCCGGATTGTGGGAATATGGCTACTTTCAATGCATGAGTTAGAAACTTTCAAAAATGTCTGCGTTTAGCCAACGCATCATAGCTTAGGTGCAAATCCGGATCCTAAAAAAATATAAAGTGTTAACTATTGAAAGGAAAATACCCCACACGTGTGTAGAGTATGTGATTTTGAAAGGCCTCTTTATGGTAGTTTCCTACATTTGAGGATTCCCACTGTGCTTGTTTCAGAGAAACCAGTCATAGCAATATTAATTCTGGCCCACAAACGGGCATAAATAATAAGGTGTAGGGAAAAGCGGGGTAAGCTGTGCCACTTTTAAAAACTAATATTCCTTATAAAAATAATCTACATTCCATTTGAATTCCCATTACATATTTCACAGCATATTATTGCATTTTGTCATAAACCAGCCAAAAATGTTTAATATTTAGAATAGTTTAATGCAGTGAAGCTGTTTTTAACATTTTATAACATTACTTACTCTATCTGTACCATTTCTTAGCACTGGCACATCTTACCCTGAAGCTGGCACACCTTACCCCACATCTGTCATTTTGGGAAAAATGCTTCATTTTATAATCCGTCACTAATTTTTAGCCAAATTTACATATGTTTTATACCATAGTAATGAACCGACACACTTTTAGACCTGGATAAATTAGTTTTTAGCCTAAAAACAGCTATATATTATGTTCTAAATATATGGTTTTGCTAGATTGCTAGACAACAGTAAACTTATATCCTGACACATTTTACCCCACTCCGCCATAATTTCAAAAATGGTAACCTCATGGTTTTTCAAATCAAATCAGGCAGGTTGTGGTTTCGTACCATTCTGGCCATATTTTCGGTGACTGGTTTTAAGGCCTCCACAGAGTCAATAGTGATGGTAGTTGCCTTCTCCATAGCCAGCTGAAGACTGAACCGGTCCCGCAGTTCTTTCAGGCTGAAGTCCAGTTTGGGATACGTGGCACCTTCCCTCTAAAACATGATGGGAATCAAGTCAGTAAAAACATAAAATAAATGCAAATTGAATGCACTTTGCGGTTTAGTTTATTAAAACAAGAAATGTAACTGAGATTTGATTTGAGATTCAAATATGGTTTTATTATCTTTTATTTTATTTATTTATTTTTAGTTAATAGTATTTTTTATTTTTTTTATTTAAGCTTATGTCAGTTTTATTTTTAATTTTTTTTAATTAATTGTACTAAATAGACAGTTCTACTATTAACAATAAGAGTACCTGATTGCGTAACATTTGCTTTACAATTTATTTATTTTATTTATTAGTAACAACTATATGACTCAATAATCCTGACTTTCCAATGTAAATTTTTCATTTATTTTTTAACACTTAATTACTAAATTAATGTTTGAAATGGATAGCCTTTGTTTTAACATATTTAGGTAACTGTCTTTGCTTGTTTTTTATTAGCAACAATTTTATTGCTATAATTGTCATAAATATTTCAATGCAAAATGTTAATTTTATTCATTTAATTTATAGTACTATATTGACATGCTAAACTGATTAACAAATAATTAACAATAACAGTAATTGATTGTATAACATTATTATTGCATAACATTTACTATTTTTTTATTAATTCGTTACAAATGTAGTATCATTTAATAATGCTGACTTTCCCAATGTAAAATCATTATTTATTTTAACAATTTTTAAAACAACTGTATTAAATTAATGTTTTAAACTGTCAGCCTTAGTATTACCATACTAATTTTAATTATTAGTAATATATTAGTATAATTTATACATTTACTTATTAGTAATCATACATTGTAAAATTAATGAATTTTATTAATTTAATTAATTAGCATGCTAAACTGACAGACTGTATAACATTATAATATTTGCTTTACTATTTTGTATCTATTAGTAAAAAATGTTTTAGTATAATTTAATAATGCTGACTTTTCAATGTAAAATTTAAATTTATTTTAACAATTTTTAATTAATTTAACCAAATTAATGTTTTAAATTGACAGCCTTAGTATTAATATACTAAACAACTGATTGCATAATATTATAACATCGACTTTGCTGATTTTATTTATTAGTAACAATTTTATTAGTCATTTTTTATTCTTTAAAATCAATTGTATTAAATGAACAAGTTAAACCGACAGTCCTATTATTAAATAAATGAAAAATATTATAACATGCTGGCACAACCATTACGTTTTATGTGTGTTTGTGCTATTAGTGTACAAAATCATAATACAGCTCAAGACGACACGCAAAATAATGAGCACTGAGAATCTCTCATCGCCAGAGGCTCTACGTTTAATATTACTGGCTCCTTATAACTGGATATGAAGGCTGAGAGGGTTTAAATCTCATTAGGATAAGCATAAAAAACGATCATTCATTTGACTGCCAATTAGGGAGACTATTTACTTCAACCTTTCACAGGCTGCACACTTTGTTATGAGACCCGATCGAAAGAAGCCATTGCACTTTATAGCCCAATTAAGGAACCAAACATCATTACGTTTAAGTGCACTTATATATTTAAAAGAACCAAGCAAACCAGCAAGCTAAAACAACCATGCGAATGTCAAAAGTCGAATGTATTTATTCAGTCTCGTAACTTCCACGTACGGCCAATTAAAATCCAATGAGGTTGAACAGTCCCACTCTCGCGGGTCTGGCCGGCAGCCAAATGTGCGGCGGCGTAAAATTCGAACTGTAAATACGGCATATATTATAGCAACAGTTTGCTAAGTGGTGCGGGGATCGTGTTAATGTGGGCTGTGCGTTGACATGTGCAGTCATTTATTATTCGAAGGCAGGCGTTGGCGGCCTGCACAGACATCTGGGAATTATCGCCAAACACATCATGGAAGGGCTGGGACAGAACAGGTCAACCGGAGCGTTAATACTCACAAGGAGAGAGCGACTGCTAAATCTGTCCTCAATAGAGATCACATGGACGTGGGCCAAAGCAAGCACAAAGGTTGTGGAGGGATAAATCATGCCCATGGCGATGACTACTACAGCCCGGCCAGGCAGAACATAAGATGCAGTGTTGTGCACGGCTCGGCAGAGGCCCATATTTCCACTGAGCCACAACCCTGACAGGGAGAAGCACGTGTGGTGACCTCGGTGTTAGGGATGAGTTGTCCCAATCTTCAATGCTTTAGTGAGGTGGTGTGGATAAAGGATGCATTTGAAGGCAAGAAATGCCATTATGGCAACGCAACTGTGTGAGGCAACATCTCAAACTATCTAAACTTGGTGGACACAAGTCAAAGATACATTTTGAGAATTGAAAAAAGAGGTTAACAGGAAGAACTGGTGGTATTTGATCACTTAGTGCTCGGTGACGGCAAATTAACTGCCTTGATGAAATTTTAATTGTGCCTTTGACAGTGACAGTACCCATTTTTGCTTCTCAAGGCAAAACACAAACTAAACTGATCATGATCATGAACTGAAATTGATCACTGGGTATGAATATATATTAACTCACATATGCGACTAAATCTTCACTCTGGGCAACTAAAAGATATCTAACATTAGCCACTGGCTAATACATTCTTAGATTAAAGTCCCTTTAAGGCAAGCCATTTCCCTCAGTGGTCATGTTTGAAATGCCTCTTGGGCAGGCAAGTGCAGCTCGTATCTATTTGAATGGGGAAACATCAAATTCTCTAAAACTGTTCACCAAGCTTACGATTAAATTTCATATCTGAAATCACCAATGAAATCTGACAACAAACTGCCTCATAAATATCGTTGCTTATGCTCAAATAGCATTAAAAAAAGCATATTTTTCGGCGCCAATAGCCTTGGTTAGTACGCCGACATATAGCACAACTGTGCTCGTAGTGACCCAAGTTCGAATCCCATTTTTAGGTCCTTTGCCAATCCCGCGCCACTCTCTCCGCCCAGTACTTTCCTGTCATCTCTCTGCAGTCCTATCCATTAGGCCCAAAAAAGCCCCAAAATATAAAAAAGTGCTTATTTTTCAGGCAAGATCAGCCAGTGCGACTGCGATTTCTATATCAACTGGGACTTCTAACGGCAGCTGCAGCAACGCACTGACTTTACTAGTCAACGATTGGCTCTTTCATTAAGAAAGCAGGACTTCACGGCCATAATGAGTGTTGCATCTCTTCCCATTCAAAACTATACGAGTGACAAATCTTGGGTATTCTAAAGTCTTTGATTTACTCACCAGTGTGTGAGTTGGAGGCTAAATATAATTATAAAACAGGTAGTTCCGGTCCTTAATTCTAATTGGTTGAGCCACATTTGAAGCTGTTGTAACTTACTATACACCGCTAAGGGGGTTTCAGGCTCCGCTTCATGTCAAAGCCACTTTAGCTGTAATAAATTCACTGTAACCCATGGCTTCATGGGGCTTTTTGCTTTAGTTTAGCACAGATATATTTTCACTCGGCGAACAATCTGACTAAACGCTCAGAGTTTCACTCTTCGCCAAGTGATCTGATCTATTTTTCAATTCATCTCAATAGATGCGCAGCGTAGCTGTATTTGACATACTGTAAACATGGTGTAAAGGTGCCGGACTTGCCGTTGCTTTGCTGAAAGCACTGTTTCTCACACACACACACACACACAAAGAAAGAGAGGGCAAGAGAGTCTAACACCGTCTACACTGGATGCGGTGCGCCACGACAAATTCCCGACAGTAAACTGCTGCCGCGTTCTATTTATGACGTGCTCACACAAAGTTCAAATTATTTGCAACGGTCGCTTTGTCACGTCCAGTGTATACAAAATTGATGTGCTACATGTAAAAAACATTCTTTGTTGTATTTTCCTGTTAAAATAACAGAGTTTAGTCTAAATTCTTCAGCTTTTAAGAACAACCATGAGTCACTGCTGGTTTCTCGGGTAGTATGCAGAACTAATGTGCAAATGGCAATTTCATTGGCTGGTGCTCGCCTATTATCGTCCCTGTTTTGATGTTAGCAAATCAGTTTGGGTGAACGCAAACAATATGATTAATATTCATGAACACAGCAGCTCATTAATGCTTAGTCCATTATATATTGTCAATAGTAGTAGAATTTGTATTATTATTATTATTATTATCATCTTAACAGTACAGAAACACTGAATGCCTGACAATATCTTAAGCATCACCACCAGTCCTACACTAAAATAAAAAATGCTGGGTTATTTTTTTAACCCAAATGCTGGGTTCAACCTGTTGAGTCATTTTATTGGGTTATTTTTAATATTTTTACCCAGGTGCTGGGTCATTTTTAGCGCTGGGTTATTTTTTTCTACCCAACCGCTGGGTTGAGCCTGTCTCTGATGAAACAACCCAAGTGCTGAGTTACACTCAGTCAGAGGGCTTTTTGAGTCCTCTACAGAAGAGACCTTGCGGTTCTCTTCCACGAAACAACGGTTTGTATACATTTTATTTCATTAATAAAGTTTCCACTGTGCTGTAAATTGTAATATCTTATAAGGACAAGACGTCAGTCAGCTGCGTCAGCAGCGGTTGTTCCGCAGGATGGAAAAGCCTTCTGTCTTGCATAAAATAAACAGATTTCATTCGTTATTGTACTGAGTTTAATCTTAAAATATGTTCTCTAATGTCAGTACTGTTTGTTTATCGGCAGTTTTTAGATTCAGTCATGGCATCTTTCAGCTACAAGTGAAACGCGAGATCGCAGTTAACTCAGCGAACAGCAGCCCTTCAACAACTCAGATTTCGGCGACACACCGGCACGAGAATTAGTGCTACTTAGGTAAAAAGTGAATAAAACAAATAAAACAAAACAAAAGTAAAAGTAAGGAAAAATAAAAAAGCAAAGCAAAACACAAGAAAGCAAATTCTAACAAAGCAAAGCAAATTCTAACAAAGCAAAGCAAATTCTAACCAAAAAAATAAAATAAAATAATAATAATAATAATATCACACAATAAAACTTCTGCCAGCAACACTGCAATACCTGTACTGTCATGCATATCGTACTGTAAGATCACAGTTTGGTTTTGCTTTTTATCAGGACAACAATCATAAATAATAAAAGGAATAAAATAGCTATAAAAAATAAATAAAAAGCAAGCAAACAAAACAAAGTACAAGAGAGCAAATCAAAGCACAAGCAAATCACAAAAAAGTAAAACACAACAAAGCAAGGCAAATTCCATCAAAACAAAACAAAGCAAAGCAAAGCAAAAAAAAAAAAAAAACAACATCAAAAGAAAACTTCTGCCAGCAACATATTTAAACACAAATTCAGCCTGTTGGGCATCTCCGAAAAGTTGGTTCCAGAGTTTCTTTACTGCTTTGTGCTGAGAGTTGCAGCATTTTCATTCACATGACCCAGTTCTTCTGTACTTTCCAGGAAAGTTTCCATTCAAGGTGTTAGGCAGAAGGGTGTGGGTTACAAATGGGCACCTGCGGTAATGAATCAGTTGGGGAAAAAGGGGGATGGCGGGGAATTGGTTGTGGGGCAGACTGGCCCAATAACACCCCTCCAGTGTGCCCAAAAATAGAGCGGGCACCTCTGTTTGAAGGAATTATATAGCAGATGACAGCTGACATGGTAGTGAAACTCGTCATTTTGACACACAAGACAAGTTCAGGCAGGTCTTTTAAACGCTGACAGGGAAGACAGGTATATAGTTTTATGAAAAGCACCACCTGTTTTATGGCACCAACCTCCACTTCGACTCCAATTTAGCAACGCAATTAACCTGTTTTACAACCTGTTCACTGACAATTCACGACGAGGGTTTAACACAAATTGTCATATCTATATATGAACAATCATAATGTGAGGGAAAAGGACAATAAAGTGTTTTATGGGTAGTAAAATATGTACAGTCCAAGGTGTTAGAACACCATAAACACTATATAGCTCCTATAATAATTCAGAAGATGGAATGAAAACACAATAGACTGGAAAGAATTAAATCAAAAATACCTAAATGAATAAAAATGCATTTTATAGTCTTTTATGCTCATCAAAGTTCAATTTAATTGATCAAAAAAGTAATATTCTGAAATATTGTTGGCATTTAAAATAGTTTTTTTTATATTTTAATGTATTTTAAAGTTTATTTCTGTGATGCAAAGCTGAATTTTCATCATCCATTCCTTTCTGTCTTAAGTGATTCTTCAGAAATCATTCTAATATGCTGATTTATTATCAACATGGAAACAGTTGTGCTGCTTAATATTTTTTTCAGGATTCTTTGATGAATGAAATGTTACAAAGAACAGCATCTATTCAAAACAGATTTTTTTTTTTAACAATATAGGTCTTTACTATCACTTTTTATCACATCCTTGCTGAATAAACGCATAAATTTATTTCAAAGAAAGAAAGACTGACCCAAACTTTGAACGGCAGTGTATATTGTTACAAAAGATTTCTATTTTAAATAAACGCTGTTCTTTTTAACGTTCGTATTCATCAAAGAATCCTAAAAAAAAGCATCATAGGTCCCAAAAAATATTAAAATATTAAGCAGCACAACTATTTCCAACATTGATAATAAATCAGCATATTAGAATGATTACTGAAGAATCATTTGACACTGAAGACTGAAATAATGATGCTGAAAATTCAGCTTTGCATCACAGGAATAAATTTTATTTTAAAGTATATTAAAATAGAAAACCACTATTTTAGTTTGCAATAATATTTCACAATATTTCTGTTTTTCAATCAAATAAACGCAGCCTTAATGATCAGACTTCTTCAAATAACATTAAAAATCTTACCAGATATTTATATATGTATTTATTTATATATAAACTACCTGTCAATTAAACTACCTGAAATTAATTTAATTATTTAGCAAGAATGTGATTAATCGTGATTAATCGCAATTAATCGATATTACTATTTTTTTTACCATTTTTTCCCATTTAACTTATTTTATCCCTTTTATCCCAAACTTTTAAACAGTAATATAATGTAATGTAATATAACGGTACCTCAGCATAAAACTGTTCCACCAATGGCAGGCAACAGACAGGTTGATCTTTGGATACACTAGGTTGGTATTCAGGTTGCACCAATTGGACGGCCCTTAGAACCATTTCTCTTTCATCCTTTTTAAACACGCACTGTCTGAACACGTCATCCACGGACAGGCCGTCCACCTCCATCTGCTGCAGACACCTGTGGACCACAAAAGAGATGATTATTTCTCACAATAACACGTATTCGAAACTTTTGCACTGTTACTTTTCCAATAACCTTCTTTTTCAAGTTCATTGCAATTACAGGCTAAATTCCCAGATGAAGACATTTGTGTTTTAAAAATGACTTTGATCATCCAAAGATGGATGGGATAGGCCTTATAATGAGAAAACTTCCACGACCGCAGCACCTGGGCTCACGGCGCTGAGACTGGCGGGGTGTCGGAGTGGAATATCAAATATTTGCATTGACACGGAGCGCCTTCGAACAGAACGTTCTGCTCCCTCCGGTAGTGGGTGTCAGATAGGCCACTGCCATATGTCCAAGAATTACAAGGCCGTGTTTATTCGAACAGAAAAAGTGTGAATAAAGTCAGAGCCCCACGCAGCTGGACTGCTCACTGTTGATGTAGAGTTATGTTCCTGTCGTGGACAGAATACAAATTACAGCACTCTGGAAGAGAGAATGAGAGTCTCTGCCAAAGAGAATAAGGAAGGAATAGTTGACGAAAGACTACCAAAATCGAAAAAAAATTCACCCCCAAAAATTTGCTGAATATTTACTCACCTTCAGGCCATCCAAGATGTAGACGAGTTTGTTCAAATCTAACAGATTTGGAGAAATTTTGCATTACATCACTTGCTCACCAATGGATGTGAATGGGTGCCAACAGAATGAGAGTCCAAACAGCTGATAAAACGTCACAAAAATCCACAAGTAACCCACACGACTCCAGAGCATCAATTAACATCATGTGAAGAAAAAATTGGCATGTTTTCATAAATCAAATCCATCATTATGGAGCTTTAACTTTAAAATATGAGTCTATAATCCATAATACCACTTGTTCCAGTGAAAAAGTCCCATCTCCTGTTGTGTTCTCACATCAAAATCTTGACATTAAACATTTGTTTAGAACTGTTTTTGCATGTAAACTGTGCTTGATCTGTGCATATTTCTCTCCTGATTCAGTCAAGATGACTTTTTCACTAGAGGAAGCAATATTATGGATTATGGACTATTTAAGGTATTTTAGCCAGAAGCAACAGTTTGAAGTTAAAGGGATAGTTCACCCAAAAATGAGAATTACCCCATGATTTACTCATTCTCAAGCTCTTCCAGGCTTTAAAATGGCAGTGAATGGCTGTTGAGATTTTAAAGTTCAAGAAAGTGCATCCATCCATCAAAAAAACACTCCACAAGCCCTTCTGAAGTGAATTGATGCGTTTTGTAAGAAAAATATCCATATTTAAAACTTTATAAGCCAAGGATGGCTTGAGAGTGAGTAAATCATGAGGTAGTTTTCATTTTTGGGTGAACTATCCCTTTAAAGACAAATTAATGATCAATTTTATTGCCAACACTCAGCATTTTGCTTTACAAGACATTAAAGAGCAATTTATATGGTATGTTAATGTGTCTTAATATTGTGTTGGAACAGGTTTAAATGCATCTAAAGTCAGAAAACACTGTAATTTTCTCAGAATATACATTTATACATATTCAATGATTTCAAAACGATTCGTTCAACAGTTCTGAGCATAATGTCTATAAACCCCTTCCTTCCATAAGCCTACTCTGCTCTGATTGGCTACTCTGCTCGGCTGGCCAAGCCTGTTGTGATTGACACAGAGAGGAGTACCTCAGCAAGTGATGCAATCAGTGTTGCCAAGTCTGCGGTTGCTTTTGATATCCGCGGGTTGAAGCAACCCCAATAAATAATTTAGCCCCTGGAATGCGAATTGACGAGGGGAACCCTGACAAAGTGTATTTTACACCCTGGAACACAATTTTTAACAGGGCACCCTCCTCAAAACACAGTTGGGCTAGTTCAGGGCTAGTTTTGAGTAGCAATTGGGCAGGTTTTGTTGTGAAAACCTAGCAACAGTGTTGCCAATCCTCACTTTTCCCGCGGAATTGGGCTACTTTAACACTGTTGCCGCAGGTTGTTTTTGATATAAGCAGGGTTGAAGTGACCCCAACAGCATCATATTTAGCTGTTGGGGTAATATGATTTTACCAGGGGAACCTCAACAAAAAAATATGTGTACTTTATCCCCCAGCAATTGGGCGGGTTCTGTAGAGAAAACCTGGCAACCCTGGCTACCACTGACTAAGCATGCCCCAAAACAATAAAACAGCACTCCAATCCGTTCTTAAAATAATGACATAAAAACATCTGAACATTTATGCAAGCGAATCATGCCCACAGCTAAAGTTTAGCTGCTAAACTGTAAATGCTTAACAAGACAATAACAGGGAATATGTTAGCCGAGTGGGTAGCAGTGAGGACAACTGAGGAACTCAAACACAACTAATAAAAAAGGTTCAAACATTTACTGATGCTCCAGAAGGAAACACAATGCATTAAGAGCCGGGGGGCGAAAACTTTTGGAATTTGAAGATCAAGGTAATTTGTCTTCCAGGAGACATGCAAGTATCTTCTGTTGCTTCCGAAGGGCAGCACTAAATGGAAAAAAAATCAGCAAAATTTCAACAAAATAAGAAAAATTTGGGCATCTTCATCCTGTTCAAAAGTTTTTCACCCCCCAGCTCTTAATGCATAGTGTTTCTTCAATTTAACATGTATTTAAATTGAATGTATTTAGTGAAAATAACCAATCATTTCACTAGATAAGACCCTTCGTCCTCGGCTGGGATCTTTTACATCCGCATTTGGACATTTGCATTTTGGACATTGAAAATCGGGGCACCATAGCAGTCCATTATATGGAGAAAAATTCTGAAATGCTTACCTAAAAACATAATTTCTTTACGACTGAAGAAAGAAAGACATGAACATCTTGGACAACAAGGGGGTGAGTACACTACATGCGAATCTTTGTTTTGGAAGTCCTTTAAGGTGGCTCTGCGTCGACTCTTTATGTTGAGAGACAATATCTTTGTTTATCATGCACTTTTTTGATTAACAACTTTTGCAGAATGTTTACACTGAAGGATAGCGATATTACAAAGTGCAAAAGAGATATTTTCAAAAAGCATGACCTGCTCTTTAACTGATGTAGTGTGGATTACTCTGATGCTTTCATCAGCTGTTTGGACTCTCATTCTGTTGGCACCCATTCACTGCAAAAGATCCATTGGTGAACAAGTGATCTAATGTTAAATTTCTCCAAATCTGTTCTGATGAAGAAACAAACTCACCTACATCTTGGATGGCCTGAGGGTGAGTTAATGTTTTAGCAAATTTCGAGTGAACTGTTCCTTTAAGTAGCAGCCCAAGGTCCCGTTTCTAGCTTAGAAAGAACATAATACAGAACAAACCTGCAACTACTTATTCAACATTAACCGACACCTTAGAAACTCTATCAACCAATCAGAATCATGAATTCAGCAGTGCTGTGGTACTAGTTGTAAACTAGTGGTTTAAGCACATTAATTCTGTAAGGGTCTGCAACTATCTGAGCTATTTTACATTGCCGGGAGGCTGCAGGACTGGGTTATTCCTAAGCCTCTGAGAATGAAGGGATGGTTTCCAAAGCAACAGGCTTCTTTGAGAGTAAAATGCACCGACTATGAGTCATCAGTGCCCTCTAGTGGGCGCACACGGAGCAGATGAAGCCGTTGAGGGAACCGTGAGGCCTTGAGAAAGACATTCCTTTACCCTTTCCATCTTGTGTGTGACAGAGGAACAATCGCATCATTACCTCCAGAGGGTTACATTCAATACTCTTGTAAATGTTAAACCCTGAGCTGATGCAAATGCAATTAGGAGAGGCGGAAAACTCTATATCAAGGTAATCCTGAAGCA
Source organism: Labeo rohita (assembly GCF_022985175.1). Lineage (NCBI taxonomy): Eukaryota > Metazoa > Chordata > Actinopteri > Cypriniformes > Cyprinidae > Labeo > Labeo rohita. The sequence continues at coordinate 30,516,716 of NC_066890.1, read as the reverse complement.
TTCTTTTAAAAGGCTGATCCTCTTGTCGGGGACAAAGGAAGATGATAAATATAGAGGTCGGTGAGAGTTGACTCTGCTTGGGCTTTCTGCAGAGCGTTTAAAGCGATGCTTTTGTTTCATTTGCCAAACCAATGTCTATGCAAAAACAGTACGACTGTGCGGCTAAACAGAACTAAGAGGAGTAGATATACCTCTATATTATCTTCATTATATATATTCATTTAAAGAATTCTTTTCTGCTCACCAAGTCTGCATTTTTTTGATCCAACATATAGCAAAGCAGTAATACTATAAAACATTTTACTACTTAAAATGACTGCTTTCTATTTTAATACATTTTAAAATGTAATTTATTCCTGTGATCAAAGCTAAATTGTCAGCATCATTATTCCAGTCTTCAGTGTCACATGATCCTTCAGAAATCATTCTAATATGCTGATTCGCTGTTTAAGAAACATTTATTATTATTAATGTTACTGAGTACAAGCTGAGTACATTTTTCAGGATTCTTTGATGAATAGAAAGATCCAAAGATCAGCATTTATCTGACATAAAAAGCTTTTGTAACATTATACACTATACCATTCAAAAGCCTGGAGTCAGCATAATTTTTTTTTTGGAAGAAATTATAGAAATTAATACTTTTATTTAGCATGAATGCTTTAAATTGATCAAACGTGATGATAAAGATATTTATAATGTTACAAATGATTTATATTTTAGATAAGTGCTGTTCTTAAGAACTTTCTATTTATCAAAGAAACCTGGAAAAAATCTACTCAGCTGTTTTCAACATAATAACAAATGTTTTTTTAGCAGAAAATATAAATATTTCAACCTTAAGAATCCTTAAGATACCTTAAGAATCATGATTCTAATGGAGTAACTTACATTTTAACATATATTCAAATAGTTTTAAATAGTAACTGTAGATATTTAAATAATTACTGTTTTTGCTGTTCTTTAGATCAAATAAACTTAGGCTTGGTGAGCCTTCTTTAAAAAACATTAAAAATCTTACTGTTCAAATACTTTTGACTGGTAGTGTATATAAGATAAAATTAATTAGCATTTTTCATTTTGTACATTGATGTTATTTTAGCATTTTTTATATATATTATTATTGCACTTATTAATATCCTAAATTGTTTTTTTTTTATTATCAGTGTAAGCTTTTTTTTGTTTACTTTATTTATTTTTAGCCTTTTTTTTTTTAAATTGAGCTTTAATTTCATTGTACAGTAATTCGGCCTTAGTATTAGTAATTTTAGTACTTTAGTAATTTTAAATACTACAAATTAAACTTTCATATTTCAGTTAGATGTCAAGGCAACACTTCTAAGTTTCATTTTTCATTGTATTTTTATATTGTACAGTATTTCAGCTTTATTGTTTGATGTTTTAAACATTTTAATCGTTTTCGTTAACAATAACAAAATTGTACATTTAAAATGTAAATTGTACTGAATTTACAAAATCATACTTAATTTTAACATCGCCATTTATCTGTTGCATTCTTACACAATGACTTGAAACCCACGTGGTGTGAATTCAGATTCAAATGCTCTTAGTGTGAACGGTCACATCAGGTTTGTAATTCGGGCAAAACACAAGATGTGTAATATTTCACGTCCATCCAAATTCAATTACTTTTTACTAACTCCTTCCTACAGTAAACTATATGTGACATTCACTATATAGTAAACGAGTCAGCAATTCTGGAACAAATTAAAGGAATAGTTCACCCAAAAATGAAAATTCTGTCATTAATTACTCACCCTCATGTCGTTCCAAACCCGCAAGACGTTCGTTCATCCTCGGCACACGAATTTAAATACTTTTGATGAAATCTAAGAGATTTTTCTCGTTTAATGAAATCCGAGAGCTTATTCTTGTAGCTTCATAACATTAAAGTTGAAGCACTGATGTCACATGGACTATTTTAACAATGTCCTTACTACCTTGCAGGCTCTCGGATTTCATCAAAAATGTCTTAATTTGTGTTCCGAAGATGAATGAAGGTCTTGTGAGTTTTTCTGTAAACTATCCCTTCAATTGAGTAAAACACCTTTCCCATTTTTCTATTTATGCATGCACCTTGTGAGGTCAAGAAGTCAAAATTTGCAGGTTTTTCCACACTGACAGCTCTTGGCATCATGTTGACACTTACATCACCAGATACCGACTACACTGTTATTACAATCAAACCGACAGCGTGAACGGATAGTCCTAAAAAATGTGACTTGAAACCAAATGCGTAAAGAGGACGGGAAGCTTGGATTGCAGCGAAAGATGCAACAACATTGCCGCATGAGAGCTGAAAGACAAATTGAAACTGTGGCAAGGAGAACAAAGAGAGACAGATGGGGAAAAAATAGGCTCCTCTGGGGTTTGTATGAAGAAGATCTCTACTGCACAACAGTGTGTGCTTGCCATCAGCTTACAGTGATCGATCACCCAGCCAGCTGCCACAAGCCACCCCTGCACCTGTCCCTCTGTGCTGTCATTGGGCAGAACCATATGCGCCTCAGCAGTCACCTTTAGCACTTATCAAATGCGGAGACTTTGTATAAGGCTTCACAGACGCACTGAAGCCTAATACAATCAATTAGATCACTTAAAATGGTTACAGTGTGGTAACAAAAAAAGCTGCTGAAGATTGAGCACAAAGGGCACAGCTGCCCGGTGGATTTAAAACCAATGTGAATCTGCTTATTTGAATGCCTCCAGAGAGTTCACACATATCAAAATACACACTACTATACAAAAAATAGTTTTTAAAAGAAGTCTATGGGAGTTCATAGAAATGCTTGTGGGAAAGCAATGAAATTTGGCACACAGATAGAGAACAGTCTCAATATTAACCATAGCAAATTTGGAGTCTCCATCTCAAACTCTCTAGCGCCACCAACAGGCCAAATTTGCACTCACATTTCTGCTAACTACTTTTGAACCATGAGGTTTAAATTAAAACCTTTTTGTTTTCTCTGATTCCTTGACTCATGCAGGGTTGAATGCATACTAGAGTTGTCAAAAGGTACCGGGTTCGGTACTTTCAGTACTGAAATTTTAAAAACGTCCATTTCCCGCTAACATTTGAGCGCTGTTGAGCCAATTTTTAAACATCGCTGATTGGCCATAGTGTTCATGCGCTCAACAGACATGACTGTGATTGGCTTCACGCTCCTCACCGACTGCTCACACTAAGCACAATGGGAGCGTTTGAACGCCACATGTGTCAGCGGATCTATAGACGGATCCGTTGACAGATGCGGCTTTCAAACGCTCCCGTTGTGCTTATGTGTGAGCGCGGTGAAAAGCGTGAATCGCTTATCATTGTAGCCAATCACAGTCATGTCTGTTGAGCGCATGAACACTATGGCCAATCAGCGATGTTTAAAAATCAGCTCAACAGCGCTCAAATGTGAGAGGGAAATGGACGTTTTTAAAATTTCAGTACCGAACCCGGTACCTTTTGACAACCCTAATGCATACCACAACTTAAATTTCTACGGGTCAATATTTTTCGCAATTTAGAATTTTGCGAAAAATCGACTTTTTCAGAATCGTCCTAGACGGTTCGTCTGATATTGACCAAAATTGGCTCAGATCATCTTCAGACCATGTTGGCAAAAAGTTATCAAAAGCTCTTTGATATACCAAACCGTTTTCGTAATAAGTGTTAATGAATTTGACGAAATTTGCGCAAAAATAGACATGAGGCTATATCTTCGCAACACTTTAGCAGATTCAGACCAAACTTGGTACCTGTTATACCAAGCATGACCTAAGGGCACATGAGTAGTTCAGCACAGCGCCACCTACTGGTCAAAAGACATAAAAATTTGACAATTTGTATACAGTTTGACCAAAAATCATAAGAATGATCTCATTAGTAGCATAGCGAATCAAACAATACCAAATTTTCCTGTGTCAGTTATTTTGAGTGTGGAGCATTTCGCATTTTGTAGTAAAATGTAGTATTTTTCAAACGCTTTAACGTATTGTTATAAATTGTATGACCCTTATAGAATCACTTGCGAAAAAGTTATGAAATCTGGCACACGGATAGAGGACTTATTAATTGCTGCTTGCAGCTATATTCATTACTATTATTATTATTAATGTCGGAAATAGCTGTGGTGCTTAATATTTTGTGTAATACAAGTTTTCATGATTCTTTGATAAATAGAAAGTAAAAAATAGAAATAGACATCTTTGCATAATTCTAAATATCCTCAGTTTAGATCTATATAATGCATCTTTGCATAAAAGTATTATTTCAAAAAGAACAGTAGTGAAGATATTTTGAAAAATGTTGCAACAGTTTTTGTTCACAAAAGGAAAGTCAACAGGGTCAATATTTTAGCATTTTGAAATACACAGTATCTGCTTTTGTGTTCAATAGAAGAATGATTTTCAAATCAGTAATAATCACTGATTAACGAATAAAATTATTCACAATTAGATTATAAATGCTTACTGAGAAACCCTTCAAATTAAGACAATTCAGAGATACTTGATATATAAAGCCTTGTAATATATTTTTTAACATATTAAACCATGTTTCATTAAATAATTATACTAAATTAAAAAGTGACAGCCTTAATTAAAACACATGACAATTTAATATATGTGACGATGTAAATGTATTCCAAAAAAAAAAAAAAAAAAGCCAAAACTGTTTTTTTTTTTTTTATCTGGCCTCATTCTGTCAAGGAGCTCCCTCGTATAAATGCAAGTGAGGAGGTGTTCATCTGCTAAATTCTTCTACCCCGAGATACAAGCACACAAAACAAATAGATGACCAGAGAGAAAATGGCGGTCCACTGAGTTAATGCTCCTTAGATGAATGACCACAATTTGAATTTCTATTTTTGGACACGGTCAAGACAGGCTTAGAATAATCCTATAGTGCTATGGATAAATGCTTCGGCTCGTGGACGATGCATTCATAAAAAAGCATATATATGAGTGCCATTACAAATTTGCATGTTTATCAGTTTAATTTGGATTCTTATAGGGAATCTAAAGAGAATGAAGGAGTCTTTGTTGCACATGAATTATTGCACACAGCAACACTGACATCTAGAGACACAGTCAGGAACTGTCAATCTGTTATACAATGTGTCACTCATATTGTTACTGAATATTTTAACACCATAAAGCTGAATAATTATATCATCATTGTACATTTCTAATCGTTCTGGGTCATATTTCACACATATATCATATTTTTATATATATAAAATTTTGTTTATCATGTCTTTGTGAGATTCATGATACCGATAACATTCATTCGACGGGACAAAAAGCTTTACGAAACCTCCTCTTGACAAAAATATTATAAACTTGTGATGCACCTATTCATAGTTGTGATTGGAATACACTAAAGTACATACAATCAGTAAATTACCTTTTAATAACACATGTTTGACACTCAGGCAAGCGGCCCATGCACTCCAGAGCAGCACTGTAGGATGCGACGTTGGGTTTCAAACCTGCTTCTTCGATCAGAACGAATAAGCGACGAATGTGATTGATGGAGCCCTGCAAAACACAGTCAAAAATGGCATAAAATGGAATGCTACAGAACAATACCGAAAAATTATAAAAAGGAAAATCATGAAATTGACAACTAAATGGACAAGAACAAGAAAAATACTGAAAATTAGTAAAATATTTTTTAAATGGAAAATTACGGGGAAAAAAACATGCAAGACTGAAGGGAAAGGAACAAGCAAAATATGAAACAAAAAAACAAAAAAAAAAACTTTTAAAATGAAAAAAAAAAGTAAGACTAAAATGGGAAAAGAACTAGCAAAATACTGAGCAATTACAAAAAAAAACGTATATATATATATATATATATATACACAAACGCACACACACACACATATATATATATATATATATATATATATATAGCAAAATATGCTAAAAAAAATACAGAGCAATTATTACAAAACGCATATATTTAAAAATGAAATAAAATTTAATTAAAGCGCAAATAAAAACAAAATAAAAAAAAAAAAAAAAAAAATGAGAAGGTACCATTCGAAGTTTTAGGTTCAAAATATGTTCAGCACTCAAAAGTGATCATTAAGTTTTTGTTTTTTAAATAAATTATTACTTTTATTTAGCATGGACACATCAATTTGATCAAATGACAGGTACAAAATATTTATTCTTCAAGTAAATGCTGTTCTTTTAATTCATCACATTATTCAGAAAAAGCAGCAAATCAGCATATTTGAATAATTCCTGAAGGATCATGTGACACTAAAGACTGGAGTAATGGCTGCTGAAAAATCAGCTTTGCCATTACGGTAATAAAGTGCATCCAAAATGCATTAAAATAATAACAAAACAGCTATTTTAATTTGTAATATTTCACAATATGACTATTTTTACTATATTTTTGATCAAAAAGTGTTGTTATGCTGTAGAAAGATGCAAATGGTTCAAATTTGAGTGTTTCGTATTTTCATTTATTTTGCTTTTTATTTGCTTGCTATATTTTTGACAAAAGTTGATGATGATAATGCAAAAAAAAAATAAAATAAATAAAATAAAAAGAGAGTCTTCATACATACTTTTTTGGCCCACATCCTCATTACGATGTTGTAGGCGCTGATAGACAAGTGGATTCGTTTGGATAATTGACGGTGATGAGAAAGCAGGCAGCTCTGAGCTCGAGCTACGTCGTCAATGAAAACACACGACTCCAAGTAACAACGAATTCTGAGCTGAGGATCTCCATAGCGGTTTCCTTCCTTATCCTCCAGAAGCTTTTCAGGAGCACTCGAGCTTTGCTGGTCAATCACGTTGTCTACATCAAGCTCCTCTTCCTCATCAAATTCTTTATTTGCCAGTTTCTCTTGTGTAGACATCTCTGAAACGCTGTCTGCTTCACTGCTGGAGATCTTTTGCACTCCTGGAAACCTGACGGCTAAACTTTCTTTGACTCTCGAAACCTTCTTTTTAGACTTTTTTTGCACAGCATTGACTTTGGAGGACGATGTGGTAGACGCCATGGCTTTGGAGTCTTCTGCCTTAGTTTTTGTCTCACTACTTTTGCCTGTCGTGATGGTCTTTGTAGATGTTCCAGGAAGCATCAAACCTCCTTTGTTGCTTTTACCCGCAACTGGTTTGTCGTGCATTCTATGTGAAGTTTGTTTTTTGGGATTAATCCACTTTTCACGCTTGAGTTTCTCCATCCAGCGACTTGCGTGAGTTTTGAAAGGCGTGACACCGTCAGTTCCACCTTTTTTGGCAGATGCCCCACTTTTAAGGATTTCTGCTTTTTCTCCCGGCAAGTTCTTCTGACTCTTCCCAGGTGATGTTTTCTTTATTTTCTGCTGCATTTTGATGATTTGCACCTTTGAATGTTTGACATCTACAACGACGTCAGATTGCAGCTGTTGGATTCTGGCCTCCAGAACTGTGGGGAAAAAAAATTGAGAGAAACTGTAGTGCACATGACTTCATTGCAAATATTGTAACTATTAACATCTATTAATGTATATCAAGATATAATATATATATATATATATATATATATAATATGTATAATTTCAAGTTATAAAATTAAATTTTATTTGCATCTTAACTGCCTGATATTTTTTTTATACCATCACACATTATCACAGAGTAATATATTAAAATTAGAGCTGTCAAATGATTGATCGCATGCAAAATAAAAGTTTGTGTTTATCTAATATGTGTGTATTGTGTATATTTATTATGTATATAAAACACACATGCATGTTTATATTTAAGAAAAAAAATATATATATATATATATATATCTTTTTTTTTTATATATCTACATATAATATAAATTATATATATATATATATATATATATGTGTGTGTGTTAAATATTTTGTGTGTGTGTATATATACACATGCATATTTTATGTAACCTCTTAATCGCTTGACAGCCCTAATTAAAAATTGGATATACAAGTACATTCAGATTTACCCACATACAATCAGTACTCAAGTAAAGCAATATAAGCATCAAAAATAAATAAATAAATAAAAATTAATACAAATTTTACATTAAAATGTGTCCTGTTTTTTTCTGAGCAAAAAATAATGACTATCATACATTTTAATTTACAATAATTTAGATTTAGTCTTCATATCATATCATAGTGCAGCACGCAAAACTTCAAAGTTTTATCTATTTGTCATTTTAATAATTTAAAATATAATAAAATACAGTATTATAACTAATTATTTTATATATTTTAATTAGGCCATGTGAGAATAAACATGTTGTTTCATTTTTACATAACATTGACATACCTTTTACATACCATCTGTTTCACTGAATGACAATAAAACATTATTTCACCAATATTTTGACATTTTACTTACAAAAAATGATTGTAAACTCTTAACTACACACTTTAATTACATTGAATAAATGAAACCTCGTCTTTGACCCTATATAGCAATTTTTGGCTGTGTGATTATTAGTATCAATGCAAAATATCAGATATATTATCACACAGCTCACTATATAAATATGGATATATACAGTATATACAACTTCATCTGCCTACATACATAAACTCACAAATATACTTTTAATACAGCAAATCTAAATGGTTGGAATGTTTATATCATTGTAAAATATGAACTATACTATTGCCCAGCTCTAGTGCACTAAATGCTACTATAAGACATTAAAATATTCTAAACATTAACATTGGGATTTTCTATAAAGCTTGTATTGTGAAAAGTGCTACATAAATAAAACCGACTTGGCTTGAAATTAAAATCTAAAAATCATACAGCCAATATATCCTTAAAAAAGTTATACAATTCAGTTGTTCTTAAATAACATCAATAATACACATCAGATATATTCAAAAGGGAAAAAATACCATACCGTCCAACAGCTGAGACTGTTCCCAGAATCTTTTCTTCCCATCCTCCTTCTTAGGGATGACTGAATAGTGTCTTTGGTAAATTTTAGCCCATGCTTTGTCTGAGAAATGACAGATAAAACGATGACCTAAAAAAGTTTACCAACTTTACAGTTTGTATTTGGTGCTAAGACACAAAATGAAACATAACAACTACTACAACAAAGCATCCACAAAGACATAATAAATTTAGATTAGGTGTACATCAGAAAAGACCGAAAGTGTGCATGAAGAAGCAAAAATAACCGAGTCGTTTTAACTATGTCAGACTGTTAACGTTACATTTCAAAGCCTCCTTGACATTGAGACATTAATGATCATCGATGTAAACAAAAGTCGGTGCTTGACGATTTTACAGTGACCATTTAAAATATACCTGATATAAAACAAATTACAGTAAAATAAAAAGACAGACTTGTGTTTTGAAGGACAAGACACATGACAGCATGGAAACTGAACTGTTTATCATTACCTTGTATTTGTCTCTCTCCATTACTCCGTATTTTAAGACACAGGCGGCAATAATCACCATTCAGAAATCTCTGAGCACTTCTGTCAAACGCAAAACTGCGAGTTAAACCCGCTGAATAGGCACACAGCCTCAAAAGTGACATGTTGTTATGATAGTTTTGAAACACCGCGTTATTCCGTGCAGAAGGCCGCCATTTTTGTTTAGACCTGACTAGTTCATTGACGACACGATGAGCTCAGACGTCAAAGAGCGACGAGCAGATCGACCAAATGTCATCTTAAGGTAGGAACACCTGCTAGTACTGTACATCTAAGGTACTGTAAGTTGTATTTCATTGATTTGTAATCACTTATTTCACGTCAGCTTTAGGAAATGTTCTTAACGCAAGGGGAATAGGTGACAAGTTAATATTATAATCAACTACTAAAAAAACTGTTGTCCTAAGTTGTCCTAAACTTGAATTCACTTGTTAACCCTCTTTATTTTACGAACTAGAAATACTGTATGTTTAGTATAATAAATTTTTTTGACTAAAGCAGCATTTTTCGATTGAAGAAGACAGTTTGACAACGTTTGTTTATTTACAATATAAAAATTAGAGACTACTTTGATTTAAGTTTTGAGATATTAACTATTTATTTGATATCAAATGATATCTGGTTTTGAAATGCCTGTATTGTTTAGAAACTGTACAGTAGATGGCGAACTTTGCCAAGTTCTATCAAGCGATCCAGTACAAGATCACAATGAGAGCGCCTCAGTATTTGCCGCGCAAATCAAGAGTACATAAATGTGTCTTTCTTTATTTTTTTGGATATTACGCGCTGTTTTTTCTGTTCTATGACAACTGTAATTTAATATTTGTAGGTAAATATGCTATTTTCTGTGTGGTTGAGTGATTTAGGCCTAGGTAATATTTAATATTTCAATGCACTGAATACATTTTGTACGATGTTTGGCTGACTGACTGACTGTCACTAATTTAATCTTTGTATCATGAAGTGAAATAGAAAATGTAAATGGATGATGAGAGTAGCAAATAAAGTTGGGAACACTAAGATTTTTTTTTTTAAAGAAATTAATACTTTTATTCAGCATTAAATTGATTAAAAATGACAGTAAAGACTTATATTGCTATAAAATATACATATTTCAAATAAACACTGTTCTTCTGAACTTTATATTTATCAAAGAATCTTGAAAAAAAAAGTATCAGGGTTTCCACCAAAAATATTAAGCATTACCACTACTGTCAACATTGATAATATTAATAATAATAATGTTTCTTGAGTACCCTGATTCAGAGCTTATTAGAATGATTTCTGAAGGATCGTGTGACACTGAAGACTGGAGAAATGCCTGCTGAAAATTCAGTGTTGCCACCATAAGAATAATACTGTTTTACTGTATATTTGATCAAATAACTGCATTCAAAAAATCGTACTGACCACAAAGTTTTGAACAGCAGTGTGTTATTTAGTGGGGGGGGGGATCATTTATTTAGGCTCTGAAATTTATCTAAATTATGAAATAAAGTCAGTACAACACATTTGTTATCGGCTATTAAATAGCAGTCGTTAAATCGAGTTATGCATATCTAGTAGGTGGAGATCAGATGTTGTTTGTCGCTACGGTTCACAGGATCACCTTTCTGATAGGCCCATTTGATGTTTCAAGCTCTGGTGTGATAGTCATTACTGGGTGACTGGCTGTCAACAAAAGGAGAGAAGAGAGCCATTCAAGACTCTGATAACAACTCCAGCCAGGACAAGGCTGCCATTCTGTTGGACTCTGATATTCAGACTTCTTAGCACACCTATATGAAGGGTGTGTTTCTTTTTTTTTGGAAGCAGGAGCTGCTTTTAAAATGTTCACTTGATTAGCCGATGCTTCATGCAAGTATGAGTTGAGGTTTTGGAAAAAGATCCGTAAAAAAATTATGGAAAGAGAAATATTCCCGCTCTGATTTTAGTCCTTTTTAGTCCTCTAAACATACCAATGCTTGGTGTATTTTACAACCACACTGAGAGGGTTAGCATACCCTCTTGCAAGACATTTAGGAAAATCTCTCCACACCTGTCAATACTAATAATTCAGAGTCAAAATAATATCCTCATGGCACTTGAAGGCACATTTGCTTGAGTTTCCACAATTAGTACCGAGATGCATCTCTTTTTGATTATCGCTGATGATGAAAGTCCACCAATCATATCCGCAATCTTATTTAAAAAGTAACAGTCCATGTTATCACTCGGTAGATCTCTGTCAACTATCCTGAGAGAACGAAGACTCTCAGGAGCTGTTGATCAGATAGACTACTCACTTATCGCTCGTTTCGGCTACAATGGACAATGGTCACGAAGGAGGAAATGCAAATAGGCTTGTTATAGACTGATCTTCAGTTGTGGCGGCAGTGGACAGATACTGAATTAGAAACGGATGTTTATGCAGGCGACCGCACAGTGTGGCACTCTGGTTATCTCGGCCACCTGCGTCGGAGGAAGTCTGTGGTTGACATGAGAGTTTCATAGTACATTGCGTAACTGCAGTGCGATGGTGTGATTTACCACAATCTTATTTTAAAATGATCAAATAATTTAGGAGTGTATAGAATAACTAGTCCATAGAATATGTATTACAATGGAGAAACCGTGAAACGGAGACTGAGTTTGTGTTGGCGGTGGAGGTGGGTGATGGAGGGGGACTGGAAGAGACTCCGTATGTTAGCAAGAGAGAGAAAACAATTAATAATAGGAGCTATTAGGGGGAGCTTGTCGGCGCAAAGAGGGAGGTCGGGTTTCAGGCCCTTTTGGAGGACTTTGATGGTACAAAACAGGCCTCATTACTGAGATATTATCTCCATTCATACACTTCCAGAGTTGATGGGAGCCCTGCTGGGAAAGATTAGGTTCCTTTCGCCAGTGAACATCCCACATGGCCAGACAGATTTTCTCAGCTCAGGGCGCAACCGGCATAGCATGGCATCATGGGAGCTAAGCAGAGGCCTATTGACGGCCAACGATGTGTGGAATTAGAGATAGTTACCTTTTCTCTGAGGTCATGTCAATCAAGATTGAGTTTCATATGTTTTTCCATTGTTTGTTTGTTTTCCAGTACATTAAACACAGAGTTTTTCCAAATCTGTAAGATGTCTAGACTTAAAAAGAAAGAAAGGAAAAAAATATGTTTTGTGTGTGATTTTTTCCGCAGTCAAATACTTCAATCTTCATTGTCATGTGATCCTTCAGAAATCATTCTAACATTGACCGCCAGCCATGTTGAAGATTTATTGAAAGAGATGTGTTGTGGAGATGCATTTAGCAGAGGCATCCACATATTAGTTTGAGCAAGTTTATCATCACATCTGACATTCATATGGGGAAGTGGGGACAGAACTTTGTTCCCGAACTTCTAAGTGCAACATCTTACGTCCCCCCTAAAAGAATCTAATTACCATCAATTTCCAAGGAAGCGGGGGCTGATGTAATGGACTTCCGGGGTCACTGAGTATGCTGGAGGAGCAGAAGATTGCTCATACCGTTTCTGCATGGAAGGGCACATCTGTAAATTAGACAACAAGCAAGTCCAAAAAAAGAAGAACAACGCAGAAGTTTAAGTGGATTGATTCTTTTGCTACAAAATCTTGGCTATATTGTCAAAACTGGCTTGGAATATGTTTTCTGTTGACTTTCTGTTGACCTGTTTTTGAACTCCACATTTCTGTTATGACTTAGCTGTGCTGAGTTCGAAAATCAACATTATTTGGACTTTCTTTTTGACATTTAAAAGATTTTAAATTATCTGAATAATACGGTGCTGGTGCTTTGCTGAGCTGTTTTTGGGGGTTGTTGCAAGGTATGGCAACCATATGTGGCATTTTTGCCTTTATTCTGATGGAACAGATCAGATAATACAGAAAGCAAAGTGAGAGAGAGGGGGGCAAAATTGGGAAATGTCCTTGAGTCTGGATTCGAACACGGGACACCTGAAGCGCAAAGACACTGTATGTTGGCGCGCTGCCCACAAGACTATGGGCCAATTTTACTAATAGCTTGCGCCAGCGCAAACTATCTGTGTTTAAACTGTACTGTCAGGTTATACAAAAGCCACACAGTGGTCGGCACCAATACCCCAGTGGTTAGTGTGCTGACACATAGCGCAACTGTGCTGCCGGCGACCTGAGTTCGATTCCCGTCTCGAGGTCCTTTGCCGATACCGCCCGCAGAGAACAGAGCACGTGGTAGAAGGGAGAGGATTTTTTTTTCACACATATTAATTTATTTGGAATGCCAGAAGAACACATTATCCGAACATATTGTTTGCCAAGCCATGTTATTTTTAATTTGCTTCACGAAATAAAAGACGACTTGGAACCGTCAACTAGCAGTCACGCAATACCAGGTCTATCAAGTTGCCTAACAAACCTTCGGTTTTGTTGGCCTCTGGTTCTTTTCAACGTACTGTGGCTTCTTTTTTATTTGTGGCTATGCTAATTTGCATTGTGCTTGGTATATTGCGTTGGTCGATATGTAAATTAGATATTGCGTCTGTGTTCTTTCATTTGTGCATTGTTTCCCCTCCCATCTGCACTGTTTTGGAATTGCGCTCCTGTGCTAAATTGCCCTGTTTAGTAAAACTGGCCTTATAGCTCTCATGGTACTTAGATGATCAATCTGCACAGTGCAAACAGACAAAACCTAGTTATTTTAGACAACATAGAAATCCTGGCCAGAATGTGTCCATGGAAAATAGCCCTGAGCTACCGAGCAAGCTTGTTACGTCCAGTGTTGTGTCCATTTGTGCTACCCTGTTGTGTACACCTACCCCAACCCTAAACCTACCCTTACTGTATTAAAAATACAGTGTTGGTAGCATAATCTTATAAGTAGTATTATTTGTCAAAACACCGGAAAGGGAAACATATGGAGTTATTTCGAAAAGTTCCCCCAGGCACGTTTTTGTCATGAGGCCAGGTTGCAACAATCACATATCTCATTACTTAGAAAAGTAATAGCATACCTTTCCTGAATAAACTATAACTTTAGGTATTCATGTCTAGAGAATTAACAGAGCAAGATGAGCTCAAAGTTTAATACCTACAGTTAGGGGTTTGTTCAAATCCCTAATCTTAAGTATCAGCACATAATTCTTTCCTTAGAAAGCTTCACTAATTAAAACTGCATCCACCTTTACAGCTTTTTCTCACATTGTAACCAGCTGTGAAAGTGCGCAGCATGATAGTGATGGGTACTGTTCTGTGCCATCCATTTTTGTGAGGAGCATAAATGTTGGCGGGGAGGAGAGAAATTAAAGGTAGGGGTCCACTTCAGTTAAGTTTAATTGGGGATGAAGAACGAAAATGTGTGAGACTGGGCTTTGAGGTACAGTTGTAAGAAACCCAAAGGCTGATATGCCTAAGAAGATGGGAATGACTGCGGGGAGCTGAAAAAGACTGCAGACTGCTGTCTCCATAGGCTTTTATAGGCTGAGTGCTAAACCTTCAGAGAAGCTGTTAGTTAACTAGCTACAAAGTGTGAAGTGACCAACTCTTCCTGTTAAAACACACTCTTCAAGATCATTTTCACCCTCTGCCCCTGGGCTGAACACTTCATTGAAACCAGGAGGCTTTGAAAAGGATGTTAGGTTAGGTTTGCTTAGACAAATGAGCCACTGCATGCCACTCATTTGAGCAAAGCTCACAACATCTTGAGCACCGATAAACAAGGAAGTTGTAAATATTTTACTTGGTATCCTTTCAGATACGCTGTTCCCCAGCTGTTCATGAATAAAATTTCAGAATCATATTCACCAGGTCCGAAGCTGACTCAGATGTCCATTGGGACTGTCAGCATGCAAGTGACATTACAGGTAATGGAGAGCTCATTTTTGTATCCATTTTTAAAGTGGTTATAAAGACTTCAGTTCTGTAGTAAATTAAGTATATTTATTACCTGTTATTTACCTGATGATTAACTTCCACAGATGCTGCAGTAAATCACTTGTGATGGCAACAGTTTATTTTGATTCTGGGCGGGATGTAAAGTGATATGGCACAACTGAGGATGATCCATTTCCTGAATGGAAATGAATGACAGTACGATACAAGGTAAACAATATTGAGAGTGACATTGACATTGGCCCCACCCATCTCCTCTCAGTCCCCCAGATGCAAGCCCTGCCCTGAATAAAATGCAGGAAAGGACTGAGCCACCCCACCAAAGAGCAGGCAGACAGCAAGGCACAGAGAGTGAGAGAGAGAAAGACACCCATTTACAGCTTTACTGCCTTGTTCAGTCCGTCAGACTTACTCTCACTGCCACTTCTATCTTATCCGCTTTCTCTCGGTAGTCTTTTTGAATCTTTGTCTCTCATAGACACTCACACACTCATTGAAATACACTCATTGAACTCAGCTCATTCACAGGCACGGGTCAGGCAGCCTCACATTTCACCTTGCTCTGCCCCTGGCTGAGAGGAGAGAGCCCTGCAAGGTGCAGCCATCACACAGGACACAGGCTCCCGCAACGCTGTCAGGCTGGACTGAGGGACCTGGATGGTCCGGGACAATCTAACAAGATCGAGACCTTTCCTTGGGATGGAATTGGCAAGTTCTCATTCATCATTCTGAAGAGCAAGACAGCTGGTTGCGAGACTGAAGAGAAACACTTGAGTTTGAAATTGGTCACTTACTTTTTCAAGGATTTGTTTTACCCTCTCTTCCCATGTTCCTGCTTTCGGGTTCTGCGTGAGGCAGAGTGCCCAGCGAAGACCCGCGTCATGCCGACTACTTGTGCAAGGTGCACCTTGGGAGACTGACCCATCATGTGCAAATGGACACCTACAACCGACCTCACCTTCGCTGGGTCAGCCCTCCCGTCTTATCCTTTTTCCTTGGTATGCCTGTCCCTGCTCTTTCTGGCTTGCTCTGCTCTAGGAGGTTGCCCACCTGCACTGGGGCATGACCCCCTTCATGCGCTGGCACAGGGCACAAACTGCTCATGGACTCTGGAGCGGCACACGCGCAGCTACAACCACCTCGAGGGTGATGTCCGCCTTCGACGCCTCTATTCCGCCAACAAGTTCTTTCTCTGCATCGATAAGACGGGCAAAGTGGATGGCACACGTCGGAAGAATTACCCTGACAGTGAGTAGACGCCCAATGTTTGTTTCCCTGTAGAAAGGGAGTGGGGCTCATTTGTTCTTTATGATCTTCCATTGACTCTCTTATCACTTGTGGTTTATGGCTCTTTTATCCCTCTGCTCGTAGGGTCAGACGTTTTATTACGAGCACGTAAAAAAGGTGTTGCTAGGTAGGATTTGTAATATGCAAAACACATCATTGGAAAGTAAAGGCCTTTCACTGTTATACTGGCTCACAAAATACTACGATTTGAAATATGGAAGTCTGTATCCACCCCAGAGAAAGAAAAAAGGTAATTGTGACTTTATCTCTCATAATCGCAACTTTACAATCATGACATTATATGTATTGCCCGTTTTATTTTTTTACTCAGAGGTAGAAACTGACTTCTGTATTGCAATGAGGTTGAGCAGGAGGATTTAACTTCAAACTGAATAGCAAAGCCTTCAGTTTAAAACTGTAAATTGGCTGTTCAGTACAGCATTAAATTCTCATGCATGAGACATTCTCATGTTTAACATGTGTTCAACATAAATGTTTTGTTGTAGAATCTTAAAATGCTCTATACACTGTCAGAAACGTTATACCTTTAGAGGTACAACACCTTGTCACTTGCTCGGTACTCCTAAAAGATGTGAATAAGTGCCTTAGAGTATTAATGTTCCTTTAAGATTCTTCTATGAACCTAGGAATAAATAAGGTGCAAAGATGTCCCCAGTGGAGACCTGTTGTACCCCTAAAAGTGCAAATTTTGTTTTTTGAGAGTGGTTAATATTTTATCCCCACTAAAAATTGTGGAAGTTTAAACAGCATTTAATTTTGAAATAGCAGGTGCAGTTGAAAAAAATCAACCAGATATTCCTTACAAATCACTTCTTTCCTACCTTCCAATTTGATTCCATTATTTCTACACTTTTCCAGCTGGAGTTTTACTTTACAGTATATCATCCTGTGTCAGGGTTCAGCAGCGGGTTTCGGTTAGTTTGACTTTGGGATTTAACTGGTCTGGGTCACGGAGATCACAGTGGGTTGACCCTGGCTGTTGTGTAAGTGTGTGTTGTTGCAAAAGAGAGTGAGTCAGACTTTTTCCAGGCATGTTGCTTTAACTGCTCTGCCACTGTGCAGATCTTAACTGTTGCATGACATTTGTTTACAAGTTCTGCTCTACATGGTTGTCAGCTTAGATGCTTGTGCTGGGTACAGCTAGGTGAAACTGTACAGCCTTCAAAAACAATTTGCTTTCACATTTACTTACCATCCTCTCATTTCCTTTACAAAACGTTATCCTGCATTTACTAGCAGAGTTTTTCGATATTGCCTTTCCTTGTCTTCTCTTTCCTTTCCAGGTTCACATTAGTAGAGGAAATTTTAGATTTTCACAAAAAGAGTAGGTTTCATGACTGTTTTTTTGCATTGATTTTGTTAGTGTTGCTTTGCTGCTGTCCACCCTGTCCTCTGCATAGCCCTCAGCGTCCGTCAACACTGCTGCATTGCCTAAACAGCCCCGCACTGACTCTCCCTCTCACTTTTTCCAACTCCCGCTCCCAAACTCTCAGGTGCAAAAACAGTTGGAATTAGTCAACGGGTCCTTGGCTAATTGAGGTAGGAAAATATTGTATCAATCCCAGTGAACTGAAGACTGGAACAGCTGAGAGAAGAGGCTTCAATGAAAAAACTGAAAGAGAGATTGAGAGGTAAAAGGATGTGGGGGATTATTGCATTTGTGCAAGTGCACTTGCATTGACCAAAACAAATTTCTGGTACTTCTGAGAGTTTCAATCGAACTTCACTCACGATTTGTTTCTGCTAAGGATTCTTTTATAGAGTTGTAAATGGGCTAATAACAGCATGTTTGGAAGATTGCTCAAGTTAGAAAAATAATTTTAGGTAGCACTGCTTGAGCCAGGACAAAATTAACCACCCCAACCTGGAGGAAATGGCCTGCATAAATGTGCAAATGTTTTCATGGCTCCTATTCCTGAAACTTGTTTTTGTCCAGGTGCTCAATGGAACGCAGCACTTTGAGGTTTCAGGATTCAAAGTAGATTGATATCATTGTTCAGTTAATGGCTGAATAATGCAAACCAGACAAGCTGATTTGACTATAATTTCGAAGTTGGAGGTGAGTGAAAATGGAGGGTGGTAGTAGCGCCTGACAGCGCTCACTGGCTGATGGCACTACAAAAACGGACACAGTCCCAATCCCTTCACTAGCAACTATTCTGCTATTGCACAGGCTTGACGCTGAAGGGAACAGACAAGAAAAAATATTCTATTAAAGTCAAATTCCTCTCAAAACATTTGGTTAAGTGGTAAATCATCTACTTTAAAATTCACAATTTATCTTGCTTGAATCTCCCATGAATAAAGAGATTTGCTTCTACCAGCAAGGGCTAACAAGTTAACTGACCAAACATTGTGGAGACCCATGCGAGAACCAAACCTCCTATTAGTACTTACCTTCAATTTAACATGTAAGCCCATTTTGCAAAAGTAAAGGGGTCCATGAAATTAATGCTTTCTTCAGATATGTAGTACAAATGTGACCCTGGACCACAAAACCAGTCATAAGTAGCACAGGTACAGTATATTTGTAGCAATAGCCAACAAAACATTGTATGGGTCAAAATTATCGCTTTTAGGATAATTAGTAAATATCATGTTTCTTTAAGATATTTTGTAAACTTCCTACCGTAAATATATCAAAATATAATTTTTGATTAGTAATATGCATTGCTCAAAACTTAATTTAGACAACTTCGAAGGATTTTCTCAATATTTTGATTTTTTCCACCCTCAGATTATAAATTTTCAAATAGTTGTATCTCAGCCAATATTGTCATATCCTAACAAACCAAACATCAATGGAAAGCTACTTACATCATTTACTTACAGTTTATGATGTAGCTGCAGTCAGATCTAGTACTGCTTCATCTTTCAACAAACATTTCTTTGTGAACTAACAACATGCTCCAAAGTCCGAGCAAGCCTCTGACACGATACAAATGCCATTAAAAATAAACTATCCACTTCAGCTTTTAGATGATGTATAAATCTTAATTTAAAAAAATTGACCCTTATGACTGGTTTTGTCCAGGGTCACAAATGTAGTAATGTAGTCTACAAGTAAAACTAGTAGAGAAATGGTAATCTCAGACTTCAAAGATAAAGACTGTAACCATTAACCACCACTTGATGGGTGGTGAGAAACTAGATAAAAATCTTAACCCAATGTTTCTATCCATTGTTGTCTTAGCCAAGGTTGTTTTCTTTTACAATTTTTGAATTGCAGGTCCTTCTAAAATATTGCTGGCTGACAAAACCAGCTTAGCTCTTTTTTCCCCTTAACATTTGGCTTTAAAAAGAACACTGTTGAAGTCTAGGGCGTATGTGGTTGAGGACATCAAATGCTTGACTAGAGTCCAGGCAACAACACCGTGCTTAAGGAAATAAAGTCATGCGACAGGCATAATCAGAAAAGTCACTTTTGCTAAAATATGGCCATTTTGCAGTTTGCCAGGCCTTTTCCTACATCTCCCATTTTCTCTCGCTCTCCTTCTTCCATTTCAGCTGTATTTACAAGAGTTGTGTCATGTTTACCAAGTTTCCCCTCGCTTCTCTGCATCTTGCTTTAGATGTTACCGTTTTCCCTTGCCGTGATTTCATAGGTGTGTTGAGCTTGGACCCAAGTCACGGGAAGAAAATCATCCACCCGTTCTGAATATATTGTGGAATTATTTAAAACATATTTCAAAAAGAGAGACTGTCAGTTCATAGACGCCTAGAGGCCACAGAAGAGAGACTGTGCACGACTGAATACTGGCGCATAAACCCCTTGAGAATCACGGGAGGTGAAAATAAATTCACAATGTCATATTTATCTTCGTATCAGGTCTGCATGTGTTATATGAGAATTTTGAAAAATTACAGACAGTTGAATTCAGAAAACAGTCCTCCAGAAGTATTAAAATGATATGAGACAGTAGAGTTGACTTCCTCAAAAAAATGTGTTAAAGAGTGTGAGAAGTCATGTACTCTACTAAGGACCTTTCATAAACGTATAGTAGCGAAGCTCCTGGACTATGACAGTTTAAGTGGTTAGGGCACATGGGTGCTACAGTAGGTGATTCCAGACACTTCTGGAAAGTCTGGGAATGTTGCTTACATTTAGCCTGTGGGGGCCTCATGGAGATTTTGGTGCCAGGAAAAAAAAAAAAAAAAGAAAATCCTACAAATCCTGCCTTTTTAATCCTTCCGATGGACAGTGGTTCGGAGTATAGTGAGAAAATGCTCAAAATCCATCCAATGCCAGGTGTTTTTGGCTCTGAGAAGGGCCAAAAAAAAACTGACACACTCAAAGTTGCAGAGCTAAAATGCCCTAATTTTTCTAACCTATTCTTTATCCAAAGGCCAGTTTGGATGTCATGAATGGATGAAAAGACGTGTCGCAATTAGTAGTGTGCAGCTAGGAGCAAAGACGCTGAGTAAAGCTACTTAAAAAGCCTTTGCCAACTGGTTGAATTGAGAGTAGACTATAGGAGCGTGTATCAGCGGATCCACCAATAAGCAGATATATTATATAGCAATCCATTGATAGAAATGGATTTCAGATGCTCCAGTGTGTATCTGTGTAAGCGTTCTGTCAGAAGCGTGAAGCGATGATCATTGTAGCCATTTACAGACACATCTGTTGAGCACGTGAACACAATGGCCAATCAGAGGTGTTTAAAAATCCACTCAACAGTGCTCAAAATGCTAGCGGGAAATGCTGGTATTGACACATTTTTAAAATTTCAATACCGACTGGTACCGATGTCGATACTTTTGACAACACTAAAACACACCAAGTGTGTTTACCAAAAAAGGTTGGCCTGGCGCACTTTACTTTACTTAAAGGCTCCTAATGTTTTTTCTAGTCATTAAGTCTGTTTACACGCACAGTTAAGACGTGGAAAAAATTGCTGTTTGGCGAATTTTTGCTGGGCAAATCCAGTCATTTTAATGGGAATCCACAGGATCAGGAATTTTGTATGAGGGCAAAAAATTTCCCCATGCTGATTTTGCAATGAGTTGATCAAATTCGCCATACTGACGAATGGAAAGCTGCTTTTGATAGTGACTTCTGTGTAAGCTGTGCTTCATACCTTTTAGACCTTTTTTTCTTATAAAATTTCACACTTTTACAGCAGGTTTTTGTGTGGTCAAGCTACAGTCTTCAAATATGCATGATACAATGTGTATTCAAATATTTAAGAATTAAATACCTCTTTGTCATGCACACCACTCGAAGTTCGCCTGTAGTCTGATTAAAGGGGTCATGACATGGATTTTATTTATTTTATGTTCCTTGAGGTTTACTTATAATGTTATAATGTTAATATCTTATAATGGGCAGGTTTATTAAGGCTTATTAGTAATCTGCCACTGCTATCAACAGTATCAACGCCCCCTCACTATTGCTATGTTGTTTTGACAACATGATCAAAATAAAAGGGTAATTCCAAGACAAAGCATTATGAAATAATTTACTTACCGTTTCTGATGCAGCTGCGGCCAGATCTAGTAACGCTTAATCTTGTAACAAATGTTTCTTCGTGAACTAACAACATGCTTCGAAGTATAAACAATCCTCTGACACTAAATTTTCCACTTGTTCCTTACACTGGGAACCTTCTGAAATCTGTACAAAGATGTAAGCAAGCTGTTTAAACCAAACGCAGCATCAAAGTGAACGTTCTTTCACTCCATTTGTCCTATTGACGACAGACTCAAGCGCATGGACTTTCTCAGAAAGCGAACTTGCATCTGTATACTGTATCCAGTGTAGACAAGATGATTGTGATGGTAGTGATTGTATTTTTTATTTGCTTTCGACGCAACACAACATTCACATTCAGCATAAATCAAGTGTCAGCCGTTAAGCAGCTGAACGGCAGTGGGCGGGGCACATGGTGAGAGGATAAATATTTGTTGAAGATGACTATTTGTGCACCATCTTACACCTCGGATCCAAACGAGAGTTATTACATCATAAATGCTTTTTTACTGATGATGAGGACAGTTTAAGTCATGAAACTTACAGGATGTATTACGGATACAAAGACCACTTCTATGACTACGTTAACACTAGTGCGTTTTCGTTTTAAAACACATAACATTTACAGAACTCCGGCATTTTCGAGCCTCAAAAACTGAGACTTTCGAAAACGCTGCAGACCCTGTTTTAGTTTGATAACTGAGTTTGCATTTCAGTGTAAACAGACCAAAACGGAGACTTTTGAAAACAATTGTGTGGCTGCCCACATTCGCTCTGCATATCCTAGTAAACAATAACATCATTCTCATTGTTGTACCCATAGATATGTATAGGTAGATTCCCAATTCAACCACTTCAAGCACGTAGACATGTCCACCATCTAAATAATAAAGCATCTAGTGATATATATCTAGGGTTGTACTTGCATGAATGGTCATGTGACATGCGTTTTCAGTTGTGTAGTGTAGATGGAGATCATTTCTGGAACGCAGTGAAAACACCAGTTTAGACAAAGATTGTTTTCATTTTAAAACACTGTTTTAAAATGAAAACGCACTAGTGTAAACAGGGCCTACGTCAAAGGATCAAGGGACAATTTGGTTTCTCATGTAATGATCCCTTTAAAGGGTTACTCCACCCCAAAATGAAAACTTTGTCATTAAACACTTACTCCATGTCGTTCCAAATCCATAAAAGGTTAGTTCGTCTTTGGAATACAATTTAAGATATTTTAGATGAAAACCGGGAGGTTTGTGACTGTCCCATTGACTGCCAGGTAAATACCACTGTCAAGGCCCAGAAAATTATGAAAGACATTGTCAAAATCTGCCATCAGTGGTTCAATCTGAATTTTATGAAGCGACGAGGATACTTTTTGTATGCAAAGAAAAAAACTGTACACCGTTCTGTGTCAGCTGCACCACACGGATACGTTTTCTACGTATATTTACTCCTTGATTTGAACGAAAACTGCGTATCAGGCATACACAGTTTGTGTCCAGCAGGTACTCTCCAAAATGGCACTATGCTGATGCGGAGGAGACGAATTGTGGAATAATTGTTTTTGTTTTTTTTTTTTTTGCTTACAAAAAGTATTGTCGTCGCTTCATAAAATTTAGATTGAACCACTAATGGCAGATGGACTATTTTGACAATGTCTTTGACAATTGTCATACTTTTCTGGGTCTTGACAGTGATATTCAGCTGGCAGTCAATGGGACAGTCACAAGCCTCCCAGTTTCCATCCAAAATATATTAAATTGTGTTCCGAAGACGAAAGAAGCTTTTACGGGTTTGGAACGACATGGGGGTAATTGATTAATGACAAAATTTTAATTTTGGGGTGGAGTAACCCTTTAATGTTTATATAGTCTAGGAGAAGATGAGCTAGGTCTATTAGGCAAACTTTGCAAAATCCAACTACACTGTAAAAAATAAAAAACACAATTTGTTGAGTCAGCTTAAAATAATTTGTTACCCTGCTGCCTTAAAATTTTAAGTTCAGTCAACTAAAATAAGTTTAGTCAACCTGAAATGTTAAGTTGTACAAACTAACAACTTAGATATTTGTGTTTGCTAAACTTAACAGATGGGTAAGTAACCCGGCTGCCTTAAAATTTTAAGTTGATTCAACTCAAATATCTAAGTTGTCACTTTAAACATTTCAAGTTTAACATTTCAAGTTGAATAAACTTTTTTTTGAGTTGACTGAACTTAAAATTTTAAGGCAGCCAGGTTACAAATTATTTTAAGTTGACTCAACAAATTGTTTTTTACAGTGTAGTATGATTTCCATCAGGCTAAAACACCTATGTCACATTTTCAAATGACAAATCAGCACAAGTAAACTTACTTGAGTCAACCAAAGTGTCAGTTTGAATCTAGTGATCTCTGATGAGATCCCAAAAACGGCCAACGATAACAACATAAAACTGTGCCTAGTCTTGCGATGACTCAACTAATGCAATATATATTTACATTTAAAGGTTGAGCACTCTATATACCCAGTGGTGCAATTACTGACAGGCAGTCTCACGGTTCAGAAGGTATTGCTCAGATTCTCTCATCTTCGCTAGCCAAACAGTAATGTTTGCAGAAAATTGACCTGAGGCAATTTTTTCCTGAATGAGAAGTCATTAGCACTGTTATTATTATTATAACTTTTTGTGAGGGATGTAAAACAAGTATTAATTAGATCAGTTGGGAACCCACAGCTTGGCTAACTCAGGCAGTACCATATGCTGACTAACATCTGCCAAAGCC
Source organism: Labeo rohita (assembly GCF_022985175.1). Taxonomy (NCBI): domain Eukaryota; kingdom Metazoa; phylum Chordata; class Actinopteri; order Cypriniformes; family Cyprinidae; genus Labeo; species Labeo rohita. Next base: position 30,491,862 of record NC_066890.1, on the reverse strand, counting down.
AACACAGTCCACCTCTCTTGGCTCTGAGGCGAAATTAAACAGACAGACAGACTTGGTCTCATTGTGACTGGGTTCAGGCACTAGGCAGCGGCGAATTAAAACACCCTCTTGGGAACGTAGTCGCTCTGAATTGACCTTTTGATTAAAGCCGTTCACCTTCAAGCGTATGCTAACCCAGACAGTGTATCTTGGAGACTCTGAGCGACTACTGTGGGATTCCCCTGCATGCATTAATCACAATTTGAGATATACACATTCTTCGCCTGTCACATTATATTGCGGTAACATTAATGTCTAAAACTGGCATTTTGGGATAAATATCAGAAGTCGTAGTGCAGGCTTATTAAACTGATTTCTCTTAGTCTGAAATCATACACTGGAATACTGGCTAACGCTGTACGTCTCACACTGGGTTTCGCTGCATTTACTAATGGTTCACACCTTAGTTTCTTGACCTAAATTGATGGTCTTTATCATTTGTTTATTTATAATAAAACATCAATAATTCAAAGTAAACAGGACAGTCCCTTTCAAGCTCAAGTTTCTAATCAGACCTAAAATCTAAGGAAACTCCTTATTAAATACAGTACGATAAGAATGTGACTCATCCAGTGCACACCTTTACACTCTTATACAGCTGACTTGTAAAAAAACAGCAATAAAACCAGGCTGAGTCACACAAGCAGACCCATAGGATTCCCATGGCTACCACTGAAAAACTTTATCACATAATCTAAAGTACTTTCTAACGTAGATAAATCAGTTCACATATTATTGTACTTTGCAGGTAGTAATGTCACAACAGATTTGGCAATTTTAGATTTATAAAACCCTATGATATAAAATTGAATTTGTACATGAAACTGAACAAGTCATACGGTATCTGTCTTGCGTTTCGAAAGGTGTTGCACAATTTGCATCTTGCATAATCATAGTTATAAAACAAGTTGCGCATTTAAAACAACATGACAACAAAAAAACAACATAAAACAATGTAAAGAGAAAGTCATATCACCATGGTAGCACAGTTTACTCTGAGTTTATCGCTACCGTTCAGAAGTTTGAGATTGGTAATATATTTTTTTGAAAAGAATTGTGATAAAAAGTGACAGTAAAGACATTTAAAATGTTACAAAAGATTTCTCTTTGAAATAAATGTTCTATTTATCAAATATTCCTGATACCACACAAATAGTAAGCAGCACAACAGTTTTCCACATCGATAGTAATAAGAATGTTTCTTGAACACCAAATCAGCATTTTAGAATGATTTCTGAAGCTTTACCGTCATAGGAATAAATGACATTTTAGAGTATATTTAAACGTACAACAGTTTTTTTTAAATTTAAATAATATTTTGGAACAAATAAATGCAGTCTTGTTGGAACTCGAAAACATACAAAATTCTTACGACCCTAAACTTTTGAACAGTAGTGCGTATTATAGTAATACATTAAGACTCATCAGTGTTCCTTTATGTGATTAGACAGTACAATTCTCTGGCCAGCCTTTAATCAGATCCAGATGATTCAGAAAGTCCTTCATACCTTATCATAAGTCCACTTGTTTGCACGAAATCAGGACAACAACAAAAGGCGGGCAACTGTGAAGGCCAACAATATGTGCCAAACGGTCCAACAGCTTTATCTCACCACCCAAAGATATAAAGTAATTATGATGTGCTGAAATGTGCTGTCCTAACATGACAGGGCATTGTCATTGAGTCAGTTCAGCACAATGAGTCATTAACAAACAACTGGATAAGTGTATGTGTGTGTGTGTAGTTATTGATTGCTAATACTGACAAGTTATATGGCCTCTATGATTTGATTTGGCTATTAAAGCTTGAATCAGTTTTCAGTGGCGATTGAAGTGATCATAAAGATTTACTGCACTGCTTTAATTGCTGGTTCACTCTACCTTCCACCAACCTTTGGCAAGCAGACTACATCTGTAACAGCTATGCTACCGTAATCATTAAAAAGCTGTCAAGATTGATATATTGTGTCAATTTCCTGACGCATTTTTCTTTTCGTCTTACCTCATCACCACAGTTTTGATTTACAAACACTTGAACTGTAAATTTTCCCACACAATCTTGAAGATCTGTTTAGTTTCCTGTGTGGCCAATTAGCTAAAACAACATTTCCAGGATGTATGCTGTCTGTCAATTTTGCGATCCTTCATTGGCAAGTTTACACATAGCAGAGCACACTATATTTATTCTTCTTCATGCATGTCTAATCATAGTCAGACCTCATCCCATGAATAGTCTCTGTACAATAATGCTTACATACTGATTGCTATCAGATCTAAATGTTAGTGCAACCAGTGTAGGCTGGTTCATAAACAAATGACTCATCTTAGTTCCTTATATGTTCTTGATTCACTAAAGAGTTGGGCTGTGTTTCCCAAAAGCATTGTAACCCTAAGTATATCGTAGAACCATTGGCCCCCAACTTACCTTACAAGCTACGAGACTACTTTTTGTATGCAAAGAAAACAAAAATAACGACTTTATTCAAAAATTTGTCTCCGCCGCGTCACTGTAGCGCCATGTTGGAGAGTGTCCGATGGACGCAAACATCGTACGACGTTCTTTGTACGCACAGGATACATTTTCTACATTTATTTACGCTTTGATTCGAATGAAAACAGCATGACACAGCTGAGACAGAACAGCGTATGCTGTTGGCGACAAATTGTTGAATAAAGTTGTTATTTTTGTTTTCTTTCTGTACAAAAAGTATTCTTGTAGCTTCGTAAAATTATTGTTGAACCACTGATGGCAGATGGACTATTTTGACAACGTCTTTAATACTTTTCTTGGCTTTGACAGTCTTATTTACTTGGCAGTCAAACCTTCCGGTTTTCATCCAAAATATGTTAAATTGTGTTCTGAAGATGAACAAATTTTCATTTTGGGGTGAAGTAACTTTAAGTTATATTTCTGAGATTTTAAGCCTTTAATGGACAGGACAGTAGATGGAGAGAAGGGAGTGGGATGGGCAAAGGACCTTGAGATGGGAATCAAACTCGGGTCACTGCAAGCACAGTCACACTATATGTTGGGGCACTAACCACAAGGCTACTGGTGCCAACAGCTTATGGTGCTTTTCCCAAAAGCATGGTTAGCAAACTATGGTCGCAAGTTCCATTGAACTCTATTGGTAACGCCAGATTCTGTGACCATAGTTGCTTTTGGAAAACGCACCCCAGAACAGTTACTGAATCAGTAATTAATTTACTTCCGAAACTGCAAGTTATAATTAAAGATAGTGTGATCCAGCAATGGAGAAGCCAACTGTGAAGTGAAATCATTATAATTCTAATGAGTTGAAGGTCCATATTGCAGTTTCAATGCAGCTTCAAAGAGCTCTACACAATCCCAGCTGAGGAATGAAGGGTCTTGTCCGGCAAAACAATTGATTTAAAAAAAAAAAAAAAAAATAAATAAATAAAAATGTATGTACTTTTAAACCACAAATGTTCTTCTTGCACTAGCTTAACTTTACGCATTACGAAGTTGCGTTAGAAAGGTTGAAAGTACCGACCTAGTGTTTACAAAGCGACCGTGCAAAGAAAGTCAAATGCCTTTTATAAAACAACGATGTCGGACGATTTTGAAGTTAGATGAGAAAATGAGATGGAGTTTTTCACCTACCCTACCTTTTTGAGCGGAAGTACACAGATGAAGAACAAACCATGCATAATCGTTCCAACATGATTATGCGTGAAGTCACAAACCCGCATTGCAGAGCTAGTGCAAGACAAGCATTTGTGGTTATAAATTTGAATTTTTTGTTAAGAAAATGACCAATCGTTTCACTAGATAAGACCTTATTCCTCGGCTGGGATTGTGTAGAAAAATACATTTGAATTTTATATTCTTATTTTGTGTGTGCTTTTTTTAATGGAAAAGAATGTCACTTTTTTAAATATATTTTGTTAGATCTATAGTCTAAAGCTCTCTGAAACATGGGGAGATGTTTTAACTCTCTGTGTTGCTGATTTCAGTTGCACACTTTCAGGTCAGCTCCGATCAGAAAGTTCCAGACCAAGGTTGAGTGGACATGGGCCAAAAGTCCCCCATGGAGGATAGTGTTAAGGTCAAAGCCTCTCGCACCAGCTGAGTGATTTGACACATCTGACAAGAAGCTGATGGCCCCTTTGTGCTGCCTGTCAGCTTCCAGTTCAGTCCGTCTCATTTGAGTGCTTTGAAACACGGCGCGCGCTTCAGCCATGGAAAACATCCTGCTCCGGATTGACCAAGTGGAACTCCTTGGGCCAGATTTACTAAACAGGGCAAATTAGCGTGAGACCGCAATCCTATAAAAGTACAGATGGGAGTGGAAAGTTCTGAGGGTGATCTGCTGACAATAAACAAATTAAAGAACACATTTCCATAATGACCAAAGCAATCTACTAAGAGCACAGGGTTGCAAACAAGCAGAGAGACGACAAAACCTACCGCAAACCTTTTCATCTAAATACTTTCCTCCTATAAATTTCGCGCCTGAAACGGAAACTCCTACAAATGCATATGCAAAAAGGTCCAATATGTTAACGGCAAAAGAAGGTTTGCGTTGGTGGCCCTTTTTCTATGCGTGCTTGGCCATGTTTCAAGTACTACCTTCTTTTCTGTTGTCAACGTAACATAACCTTTGTAACTTCTTTGGTATTAGATTAAGTACTTTGCCTAATGATAGTAAAACGGGTGATGCAATTGATTTTATGGCAATTGTTCTGTATGACGACGAAGGATGAAGCCCTGTGGACTCGCACAGTTTCTGGAGAAGTGCAACCACAGTTTTGTTTGAATGAACCCTGCATGTATATTCAACGATGAGGTAGTATGCTCTCGTCCCCAAGCCTGTTTTTAGTCAGGACGACTGCATCTGCATTTTGGCAGGCGGACGGTTCTCCTCTCATGCAACTTGGTGCAATTAACCACATTTCAACAATGACCTCAGCCTTAATCCTGGGCCTTTTGATAGCGCTGGGTGCAGAAAACAACAGACGCCTTGAGTCACAAAATAGCCCTTGAATCTGCTTGTAACTATCCGTACGGGCCATTGATGGCTACCCGCTTGCTGGCAAAGGGAGTGATGCGTGATTTGGAGGCATTGCTGCACACCCTCTCCTTGATTAAAGAAAAGCCCATTTATGGGGGTCTGCTTTCTTTCCGTGCCACCTCTCGCCTTTTAGTACCCCATAAGACCAGACACACCAGACCATGTCTTCGTTAACCTCTTGCGCCTTCACAGTCCTCACGACAGAGGCACCGCTTGCCCTCCGGCATGCTAAAACTCTTAGTGGGTGGGTGATTGTCTGCTGGTTTTTCCAATGAGGAAAAATGCTAGCAAGGGAACCATCCTGAGGGTTCGGTTTCACATGCGAAAGAAGCCAGATATGTACTATTCAGCCTTTAGGAGCAATAGAAATCGGTCTTGTTGAAGGTCTGGCCACTAGTTTGAGACCACCAGCATAGTTCCAGCAACCTTACAGCGAAACAAGATAAATTTACTTGAGAAAGAACACTGCAAATTATGGTAAAGGGGTAGTTTACCCAAAAATGAAAATTCTGTCATTAATTACTTACTCTCATGTCGTTTCAAACCAGAAATTATGAAATACGACCCTGCATAGACAGCATTGTTTGGTCCAGAAAGGTAGTAAGGACATCGATAAAATAGTCCATGTGACATCAGTGGTTCAACCGTAATGTTATGAAGCTACAGGAGTACTTTTTGTGCACTCTCGGATTTCATCAAAAATATCTTAATTTGTGTTCCAAAGACAAACAAAGGTCTTAAATGTTTGAATTTTCATTTTTGGATCATCTATTCCTTTAAGATATTTTCAGAGAATGTTTCTTTAATATAAGTCTATTTTATCTTATTGCACTGGTACATTTATTCTACTTGTTTTAAGTATAAACCAGGTAAAAACCAAGTGAAATCTAAAACCAGTGCAGTAAGATAAAATACACTCTAAACAAACAAGTCTAAATGGACTAGTAATGGACTATTCACACAAAGATGAATGTTTGGTGCAAAAATTTGATGCGATTAAAAAAAAAATATTCTACCAACATAGACATTTGCAAACTATTTCCCTTTTTTCTATAGTATTGCGAAGAAAACTGGCAAACCAATAAGATGTGCTCAGAAACTGAATGGCCGCTTGAAAATATTGTAATATTGTTTATTTTCTGTGACATGCGGGTGTTAGTAATGGAAAGGTGCACAGCACTGTTTTTTTTTTTTTTCCATTATTGGCCATCTAATTATTGGTTTATCAGTTTTAGTCAGAATTTGTAATATTGGTGGATCTCTAGCGCTATGCAGATTTTAAAATGAAATGAAAATAGCATCGGCTACTGTAAAATGACACCTTTTTTCTTACCAAAACAGCTTAGAACAGCTTAAAATATGTGACCCTGGACCACAAAACTAGTCTTAAGTAGCATACACTGTCTGGGTCAAAAGTCTATTTTACAAAATATTCTATATTTTGTAAGTTTCCTACCGTAATTATTGTAAAACTTGATTTTTTGATTAGTAATTTGCATTGGTAAGAACTTCATTTGGACAACTTTAAAGGCGATTTTCTCAACATTTGAGATGTTTTTGCACCCTCTGATTCCAAATCTTCGAATAGTTGTATCTCGGTCAAATATTGTCCTATCCTAACAAACCAAACATCCATGGAAAGCTTATTTTTCTCAATTTCAAAAAATCAACGTTATGACTGTTGTTTTTTTCGGTCCAGGATCACATATAAAGTGCATTATATCTGCATTTTGGATCCTCTTTTGTTACAACTGAATTGGTATAAGTTGATACTTATACTAACAGTATATAGTAGTCAACATTTGAAGTGGATCTAAAAAGTTAATCAAAATTTTCCTAAGACAAGAATGGGTATTGTTTTGATTTTAGGACAGCTTTGATTAAAGGTTTTGATCCACTTTAAATGTTGACTACTATATACTGTTAGTATAAGTATCAACTTCACGGCTAAGTTTGTGGTGAGCAGATTAAGTAACTTAAAGTCTATCAGTTTACCCCTTTGTGGCCCATACAGGGAGTACACTGGAGATTCTGGGATCTTTTAGGGGTTGATGATGTAATTTGGCCTCTGACCCTGGGATTCACTGACTCTGGCAGAGGACTCTTTATCTGGGACAGTAATTGACTAATGAAAGACTTCCTCTGCCTTGTGAGGATCTCTTATCTCGGAGTCGAAAGCGAGGTCTCATCTCTAAATCTCGATAGCAGTGTTTTAAACACATTTATGGCATACACTTAACAATTAGCTAGTTTGACAAATCAGTCATTTGAATTCAATGAACACAGACAGTCATTCCCAGTCAAGTCAAGACAGTCAAGTCCCAGATTAACACACACCAAAGTGTTCAGTGTTCACAAACAGTCACAAACTTCAAACCTTCTACAACATATGGGGAACCGGTCAGTGACAGAAAGAGCCGTCTGTAAATTTAGACAAGGCAGACGAACTGACAGAAAGAGACTTGGGGCCCAGGCTAAGTCTTTCTTTGTCCCCATCTGACCCCTGCTCTCCTTCCTGGCCTCTGTGCCTCTCACCTAGGCCGTCTCTCTGTGTGCGGGGGGTAATGGGATACCTGTCACTGGCTCTAATGGCCTTTGAAGGACCTGGCTAATCCCCAGAGCTTGCATTCAGCAAGCCATAAAAGCGAAATGAGGCCAAGGGCAGGCCCCTGAAACTGTAACAGCTCTGAATTGTGCGAGAGGGAACATCACCCAAGTGTGCAACCCTGGCAAATGAGTGTGATAATGGACTCTCAACCGAGTTCAAGTGCCTTGATGGTTGCGGTTCAAATTTGCACAACCTCACTTGCTGGCACAATAGCATGTGAATAGCTTCTGTGTTGGTGGCACCAAGGGATGTACATTATATCTGTACCATATCGGTTATCGGCAGATATTCAAGATTTTTTCATCACCATTTAATTGTGCATATTTATAACCCATTTTTTTTTATATTTGGATTAGCTTTGCCATCATCTAAAGTTTACTTAAAGTTCATCTTTGCAAACAACAGTGATGGGAATAACAGCGTTACAAATAAATGGTATTACTAACGGCATTATTTTTTTCAGTTATGAGTAATCAAATTTGTGAAAACCTGGCAACCCTGATCTGAGTAGGCTCTCTTTCAGCCATAGGACTTACAAAGCTGCGCATCACATCGCATTGCATTCTTCTTCTGAAGTAAATTCTGGCTTGTTCCTCTCAGCGCATCTTATTCCAGAAACGAAAAGTAGCCAAGATTAAGTTGATGAATGTTCACGTTTGTTTACAGAGGCGGTGTGGGTGTTTACCTACATGTCCGCACATCTCACGTGGATGTTTAAAATTTGAAAAGCGGAGCCACTCGTGGGTGTGATTACATTAGAAATAATGAGTTTAGACGGGAAAAAAATTGGAGCTCGCGCTGGTCTCATACGGATTACTTTTTCAGAGAATATTCATTTTCAACTTGACGAAAAAGTTAAAAGTAGACATTTTTCAAGCTTTCAAGCTTCTATAGATGTATTTCTTATGTCTATGAGGCAGGTATTCGCTGAGATTTAGGTTGTTTTATTTACGTGTCCGTGAAGAGAGGTGACAAAGACAGAGAGGGCACCCTGATTATTTTCTTTACAAAAGCACATTGTTTTGTTGTTATTATGACTATACACAAATAAAAGTAGACTTGTATTATAGTAATTACTATTTTAAAGTAACATGCCCAACACTGGCAAACAATAATAATTTAGTCAGAATTTCTAATATCGGCATTCCTAGTGCCTCCAATTGTATAGAATTTAAAATAACAGTGAACACTACTGTAAATTTATCCCTTTTTATCTTACCAAAACTACTTAGAAAAACCTATAAACCTCAATGCATTAAATCTCTATTCTTTGTATTGGTGGAAGTATATAAATTTATTGGGATAAGTATAAACTTAACATCAAAGTGTTCTGCTAGGAGCATCTGAGGTAAAATTCTGCAGCTCGGTTTCAGTATTTAGGATAAATGTCGTTTTCCAACCATGAATCTTTGGTGCATAGAATAGAATATTGTTTTTTATTCTTTCATTCAGTCCAGCTTGAGTGAATATGACATGCTCTTTATTATACTGGAGCAGTATGAAACATGGTGAGAAGTAAAGAGCAAGTCTGAAACAGATGTTTCACATTAAAGCCAATGGACATTTATGAGACTGGACAGTAAATGGTTGGCACAGTTATTTAACTTCAACGTGTGTGACACAGTCAAAAACCTCTTTATTTGATTTTATTTTTCAAAACATGGTGCAGATTTCATCACCTTTTATATGAACTACAGCAGTTCCTATTTGCTTTTGTTCACGCTGTCTGAAATATGTCAATATTACAGTCCACATAATAACTCAGTAAAGACGTTTTTACATTTTTAACAGAACATTTTTAAAAAGCCAATTGCTTTGCAATTTAACAACACTTAAATCATCTACATATATTGAAATAAACATAGAAATGCACAAGGATTTAATTAGTTGTGATGCCAAAATCCAAACGATTGATTTTATGGTTTTTAAATTTTAATATTGGCTAGTTTTTGGTTAACTATTGGCTTGTTGTATTGAAAACTTCTTAAGGAGGTCTAATTATCTTTGAAACAAGTGTTTAAAACTTTATAAAAGCTCTTGTGTAGCAACTCCAGCAAGGCTGCAACGCATCTTGTTCAGGCTTATTATTGCTGAAGAATCTATTTAACGACCAATTTAATTGTGAAAAAGAGCATGTTTACCTCACACGCAGGCCTCTGGTGCAATGGATAGCAGACTAATAGGATGAGAAAGACTGATGTTATCAAAGCCAGCGTAGTTTAACACACACCACCCCACCCCCTGGAGATGGCAAGAATGTGGGAACGAAGAGAGAAATCAGGCCAGGCAAAGAATCGCCTCAGCCACGTCCTTTCTTTGCACTCTCGTTGTTTCTTTCATCCCTTTCTTTTTACTGCTTTCGCAGTCCGGACGGACCCAAATGCAGGCGAGTACATCTTGAACAAACCATTGTCCTGCTTCTAAATGGCAGTGTATTTTTCATTATATTTTATGTGCTACTTGCATTTTTTCAGCCCCAAAGAATTTTGATATCCTGTAACTAAACAGGACATTCAAGCATTTTTAAGTGGACTAAAATGTCCAAACTATACATTTCTGTTGCCACCATAAAATAACTACCTTGGTTGAACTTAAAAGTGCTTGTGAATTAATCAGCACTATATAACATTCAGTTTCATACTGAAAATCAATTGACATGCAGATGGACTCTGTTTAGTGCCGAAATGTGTAGCTTTTTTCCACACTTTCAGCTTAGAGGGAGCATTGGAAACTGGTATAATAAACAGCTTAGCTGTACACATTTATTACATCAATAACAACCATAAGTTACGTTTATGGCTGTGTAGGTTGTCATGGGATCTAAATAAGACATGAGAATCATTACTATAGGCTAAAACGCCTAGACAGACTTGCGTAATTTGAATAATATACGGTAATATGAAGCCAAGGTGGAAAGTTGCACTAAATATTGGAGCACAGACAAGCTATATTAGTATACTAGAACTGTGGTTGCATGGTCATTTTCACAAAATATATGTGGTGTATATGTGCAGTGAGTATAGGTGGATTTAGAAGAGGTTTATGTGTGTAGAGAAGATGTGTGTCATAGCTTGTAGCCTTTGCAGGCTTCATATTGTTATGATGCATAGAAACCAGAAATTCCTAAGCTGTTCTCTGGAATATTCTCAGATCATTTAGCTGTAAATTTGCTCATAAATTTAACAACCCAACACAAGCCCGTTCATGTATACGAGTTTGACCACACCTACGGTCAATGTGGAGGAGAAGCTGTAAAATTGTAGTTTATGCCATAAACATTCATTTTCGGATTAAAACCATTATGAAATTACCACAGAACACCTGAAAACTTTTTAGACTTACATCCAAAGAGGGCTCCAAATCATATCTAGAGAACAGAATATTGAAACACTGTGAAGTTATACACAAATAAAAACATTTCTGTTTAAATCAACTTTCTATTCATCAAATCAATAAAAAGAATCAAAAAAAAGGTATCATCTGCTCAGTTTCCATTACAGATTTGCGCAAAACATAACAACAATTTATAATGTTGATAATGTTGTGAAATAATAGCGTTTCCATTAAACAATGTTATGTGACTAAAATGTAATTTTTCCTCTCACGATAATTCATGCCGACGGATGTTGGTAGATTTACGTATATCGCAGCGACTGCACTAATCATTACTTTTAATCGAAGGAGACGTAGGTGTGTATCTAAAGCAAAGCAGTGTGGAGAGTCGCTTCTGGGACGCCTCTAAAACGCCTGGTATAAACAGAGCATTGACTAGAGGGGCCGCGATCAGCTCCGGTGGCCCTGCTGAAACTGTAATGCAGTGTAAATAAGAGGTTATCCAGGCATGAATGGCAAGGAAAGCCCCTTATCCTTGAGAGTGGTGATGTATGAGGTGTTTTTTGGAGGTTATAGTACATTGAAGAACGATCGTGTCACTTTTACGTACGGCAGATGACTTGTGTGAATGTTTCCATTGCAGTTTTGCGAATTTTTCCTTTTTTGATTTGCCTGAAAAACCACCTCATGCAAAAAAAAAACTTTGTTTGCGATATATGGTTGTTTTTGCAAAGCTGATGTGTTGGTGCTAATTTAATTTGAAATCTGCGAGTTTAACTTATGTGCAAAATTGTAATATCGCATAAAACATTCGCAAATAAGCACTGTTTCCATCTAACGAGTCAAAGAGAACAAAATTTGTCCTGACAAACTGCCACTAAATATCCAAGTTGGAGAAGCCAATGAATACAAAAATTGTAATATATAATAACTTACTTGTGCCTCAGAGAAAGCAGAGAAAAATACTGTAAAAAAAAAAAATATATATATATATATATATATATATATATATATATATATATATATATATATATATTTCAACTTAACATAACTTGTTACCCTGCTGCCTTAAAATTTTAAGTTTAGTCAACACAAATATCTAAGTTGTCACTTAGTACAACTTAACATTTCAAGTTGACTAAACTTACTTGAGTTGACTAAATTTAATTTTAAGGCAGCGGGGTAACATATTATTTTAAGATGACTCGACTATTTTTCAAGGAATTTATTCACAAAATGCGTTTCTATGTCCCATTATTCGCAATAACCCTTTTTCATACAATTCATAAACCACCTCAAGTGAGGGTAAAAACCTTTTTGCGAATTAAGGGATTTTTTTTTTTTTTTTCAAATTTTGCCATTTCCATCACTTGTTTCTGATACGATACTTCAAAATGCGCATAAAACAGGGTGATGGAAACATAGCTTTTGTTTTAATGAAATAATTAAGCAGCACTACTGTTTTCAGCATCGATAATAAACTAAAAAATGTCTTTTAAGCACCAAATCAGCATATTAGAATGATTTCTGAAGAATAATGTGACACTGCTAAAAATTCCGATTTGCCATCAAAGGAATAAAATACATTTTAAAATATACTAAAATAAGAATCAACTATTTGAAATCATAATAGTTTTACTGTTTTTACTGTATTTGATCAAACAAATGCAGTACTGCATAACAGATTTCTTTCAAATTATTTTTAAAAAGTCTTAAAGACAAAAATTTGAACGGTAGCATATATATAATTATATATATATATGTCCCCAGGAACGAGGCACGTCCTTCTAGCTAAGGCTTATTAATTTCATTTTCATTTGGTATGAAAGTGCCTTTACAGTTGCCAAGAAATATAACTTTTGGGTGTTTTGTTTTTTTAAAAATAAATAAGCCCAGCTCAAAAAGTTGACAAGGTTTTTCCATAAAAAGTAACTAAGTAATGTAATTAGTTACTTTTTTTATGGAGTAACGCAATATTGTAATGCATTACTTTCAAAAGTTGCTTTCCCCAATACTGGTAATCAGATGAAGAGCTTTTTCCCTAAGGCACCAGCGTTAGGTGAAAATTCGTTTTTGAGGGTAATGCGGTCCAAAAGTAGGACAGAACGGTTTCCCGCACACTTGAAACTCAAGCTGTTTAAAGCAGCGGTGACTGGGGTGGGCTCACGGCCTGAACGCTCATCCCACACACATAGGCCTCGAGTTCATTCGGCTCAAGAGCACCTAGGAGGAGGCTGATCTGATCAAAGGTGCTGGTCACGGCCATTAGGCGCAGCAATAAGGGCCCAGCATGAAAAGGTTGTGATCTGAAAAGGGTTAGGAAAGAAAAGGAGAAAAAACAACATCAGGACCCTCAAAAGGAAGAAAGCAAACTGTGAAAAAATTGAAAAGGTACGTCAATCAACTACAAGCACCCAGTTGGACACAAGAGATTCCCAGGCTTTCACCCGAAGGGGCGACAGGCCAGAGAGGGCTGCTGGAGGGGGCAACCTGGGAAATTAAAGACCCTCTTTAAAAAGCACGTACGGGAGGGGGTTCGCCGGAGAAACTTAGCTCCATCTTTCACCCTGTCGACCCCCTCCTTCTCTTTTAATTGATGTGGGTGGAACTTTGCTCTGTGTGACAAAAGCCGGGTCATTAATGAGACCTTGTCAGCTTCCAAATCTCAGGTAGGTAACAAAGGCCTATTGGGAGCAAAGGGCCAGTTGAAGGAAACATAATTTTAGGAACCTCCTGACCTCCGCCCTGGCTTTCCTTATTACCAGCATCCACATCCCGCGTTCTCCACCAACTCCTCCTTCTGCTCCTCTCACCCGACGATAATTCTGACAAAGGATTCGCTTTGAGAGCTCCTTCCTGCTTTTTTCTCTTAAATGATTTGCTTTCAACGTCAAAAAGGGCTGAATGATCTGAAGATGGGCTCACTTCCAGAAACTAAAGGGTGGGAGATTAAGGCAAAAGTGAAAGAGTAAAAAGACTGTGCAAAGGGCTTTCAGAAGTTACATGCGAGATGGGAAGAATGGGTAGTCTACACTTGACTAAGTCTGTAGAAATGAGGATTTCGCTTGTAATAGTTCAAGCAGCTTATTGCCAGCTCCGGCCAAAACATGACAAAGGTCAAGAGAGTTTGCCGAAGATGAGATGCAAACAAACTCGATTCAGTTTCACTGAATTTATTCTCACCTACCAAACCCAATGGTCATTTTTGGGAATCTTGCATAATTCATTCATTAACTGTGCTGAAAATCCTTTACCTATTTTGTTAGCCATGTTTTCATTATTCTTCAAATTGCGGCAAAATTTTATTAGTAGCTTAGTCGCAGAATAAATTCCACAGGAAGTGGCGAAGTCACGCAGTCCATGACGGACGGATGGTTACCAGCTGGTCTATGTGGTAATATAGTACATTGGGCAGGACGCTCACCTATCATTCATCAACCTCAAATATGGCTTTTCATCTGAAAGATGTATGTAATAGCAAATTCACATGGCCGCTCAATCTAGAAAAATGTGCACTATTCTGTCTGTGTGGAGTGTGGAAGCTGAATAGTAGCACGCTCAATGCATGACAGATGGAGGCGCCAGTGCGGTCACTTGCACTTAAAATACTCCGTCATTTTTGGTCATACAGATGAGAGTAATACATCTTTTGAATCTGTAAAGACTACATTTATTTGTGTGCACTCACAATTGCAACGAAACGTTGCGATTTTGTAAAATAATGAAAGCAAACAGGATACGCTTTCTGCCATCTCGGTCACTATGAACTTGAGTGTGTCCAAAAAAAAAAAAAAAAAATTACCGAAACTTTGTGCCTTACAGGCATGAAAAAATATATAGAGAGAGTGAAATGTCTATTTTTAAATGAACCAATTCAAATGGAAAGCAAATATTCTTAGATTACGAAATCTGTATAAAATATAGACACATCCACTACCTCGGAGGTGACGAGTAAGTGTCGCCAACTTCATCTCGTTAGCTGAAAACAAAGCGCTCGTTTTTCAATATATTATTAAAACGTTAATGCAGTCTTCTGGCTGTTTTTCACAGATACATTCATAATTATTATATCTGCCGGTGTGCTGTGGTAAGTTTTTTTTTTTTTTTTTTTTACCTGCGCTTGAGCGCATATTATGATTTACATGGTGTATTAATAAACGTGCGACTAATAGTCGACTAATGCTTAAAACTAACGACTACTAGTTGACCCGAAAAATAATTTGTCGAGGACAGCTCTAGAAAATACCCAATGGAAACACGTCATTTTCGCAAAAACTCCCATATACCACAAAAAAAGTTTTAATGTTCACAGTTTTTTCACATGTATGCACCACCTGGTGTGCAAAACTTACATAACATTCATAACAAACATCTGTCACCATGAATTATCACGAGAGGAAAAAATGCTGTTTTATTTGCATAACATCGGTTAACAGAAACGCTGGCATTTCGCAACAGTTCTTTTGTCAACATTTATAAAGAAAAATATTGCAAATGTTTTGTGCAAATCTGTAATGTAAACGCAGCTAATGAGTAGTTAGTTCCAAAAAAGAAATACAAAACTCGTACTAACCGAATCAAAAAATAAATCCAATATTTTTGAGTAGTATAGCATAAGACTGGTCATTTTAGACTAGGAACACCATGAACGGTGGGGACAAAAGTCTTAAAAAAGTACAAAAATTATCCTTTTATTTTCACAAGTCTTCATGCCCTGTGTGAGCAACGTTGTAGTCCAATGTGATAACATAAACTAAAACAAAATCTCCTCCAAGTTAAAATGACTGGAACACTACATGAGTGTATATGGTGTATATTCTAAATGGTTTATCCATTCACATTACTCTACTATAGTTCCATGTAGATCTCACAGTTAATTGTAAGCTGTATCTGTTGAATCACTACAAAGAACCATCTCACTTGAACCATTCTGTCGGGATTCAGACTAAAATGGCTGCACTGTGAAGATTAACCTTCAAAGTTTTGGGTTGTGTTGGAAATTTTTTTTCATGAAAAATTTAATTCCTTGAGCACTCCAGAGACCCTGAGCTCAAGACACAATAGAAGACATTTTCAAAAGGGAATAAAGATTAATAAAGGTCCGACTGGCCTTTATTAAGGTTTGGTCATGCGGCAAGAACTTGAATAATTTCACCTAGACAAATCCGCAGCGACTAACCTTTGGATTTTCTCAACTGTGGTTCAACTGAGTTCAAGTAATGGCAAAGAAAGTAACATTTATATGAAAATTAGATGACAAATGATGGAAAAATGGGATTTTTTTTTTTTTGAAAGATAAGGTTTTAGCACATTAAAGCACTAAAACCAATTAATTCAAGAGGTCTTCCTGGCTTTCACAGCTGAATTGGACTTGACTCACACCTTTGTGCAGCTAATAATGACAATTAGAAGTAACAGCACTTACTTCAGACTCTGTGCTTTTCATTTGACTGAAGCGTTCCATATAAACTCAATGTAAGCTCCAATCATCTGGGAGACTGGCTGAATGTCTTATGGACTGTTTGCACGCATCTGTCACCAAAGATACCATGTCAGTAAACACAGCAAGTAAATAACACATTGGCCTTCAAAGGACAGACATTATAGAATGAGGTTGCAGCTGTATACCTAAGCGATCTATCAGCGCGTCTTCATGATGAAGGTCTACATTATCCGCACAAGTTTATGAAGAAAGACACTACTTAATGTATTTACATTTCATGTCACTTTCTGTTGCCTGTCAGCTGCTCTATTATTGCTTCCTTTATTTAATATACCCTTTTTATATTTTAGTTCTGCATTTTCTGGGTAGTAATTTGATAGATGGTTTTTAAAATATATTCAAGTTGATTTGGATAAAAGCATCTGCCATCTTAATTTCCAAACCTTTCAGAATAACTTATGCTCACGGATGTTATTCTACCGCTACATTTTCTACTCCGTTTTCCAAGTCTTTCTGATAGAACACAGTATTTTTTAATCATAATAAAACATGTATAATTCAACAAGTATATTCATTCCAGGAAGTGTCACAAAGTTGCAGACGATAATTAGTCTACGAGTTTAAACTGGAAGAACCAGCTGTTGAGAAATAGCTACACCTGCTCAAACCTGACGGCGAGGGTTTACTCAGTCACAGCTGAAAAGCTTTAACCAGAATCCCAAACCTCGAGTTCTTCGGTCTGCCACCTGCAACACATGTGTTCAACAGATCAGCCTTCCTGTGTTTTTTTGTGTTCATTTCCCAACTGGCGCAAGGTCAACATCTCATTCAGCACCTCGATGTGTTACAGTGTTTACAGTCCTTGTCCAAAGCCAACAGCTGATTTGTCTGCACCGTTTCCCCTTGCAGTATTATAGAGAGGCACCCAGCTGACAGCAAATGGTTTGCAGTGTTTTGTCTTTTCTCCTTTTAAGCTGCTTTTTATGAGCTTTGAAAAAAAAACTCATGGACAGATAACATCAGACATTATGAAGTATGTGATGTAATGGAGAGGAATGTTCTCAGAACGCAATCAAATGCAGGACAGGACAGTCTCAGGTCGTCTCCAAAACAGTCTGCCCTATTGTCATGACAATGGGCCCGTCTCCATTTTAGAGCAAAAACTGCATTAGAAGAACATTGTGGCTTTTGGTTGTAAGGGCAACAAGAGAAGCAATGCAAGTCTTCACTGTGTGCCACTGCTTTCCTAGTGATAAGAAAAGGAGAAAAGAATGGGAAGATGCCTGCGGATGAATAAAACTTCCTAAAACTCACGTCTTTGTTCTCTCCACTTTAGCCTTTGAGGATTTTAGTAGACCACAGTTACCGAAAGAGCTTACAAGTGGCAAAGACAAGAAACGCTAGATGCCATCCTGGCAGGATGTAAACATGCCGATGCTTGTCATGACGCCGCAGCCACTGAAGGATTTTCTCAGCGTGGATTTTATTTGAAATCTGGGGGCGTTTAGGGATCCGCTGACACACGTGGCTTTCAAACGCTCCCGTTGTGCGGGATGTGAGCGGGAAATGGACGTTTTTTAAATGTAAAAAAAAAAAACGCACAAAAAACCGAACCCGGTACCGTTTGACAGCCCTATCATCACCTGTAAGCTCTTCCTGTAGCTGTGGTCATCGTATCAGTATTTTACTTTCCGTGTTGTGTTGCGGTAAAAATAGCAACATGTAGCACCAGCAGCTTACCGAGTGCAACCATTTTGCATCATCGAAAAATGGCGCCCTCTATAGTCCTATATATATATATATATATATATGTATATATATATATATATATATATATACATACAATGTAGATTTGTTCTTTACATTTGTTTCTACATTATAAAAACAAACATTACATTAAATAGTTTTTTTTTTTTCTTTTTTTTTTATGGTTTTCATAGTTAGCCAAGGCCAAAACATGAAAAGCAGAGCAGTGGAATTAAAAAAAAAAGAAAGTAAAATCACAACATGCGTGTTTTTTTTTTTCTAAAAACAGTGTTGTGTGAAATGCTAATAAAAAAAAATACCGTGAACTAAAGCTGCATGATTCTGGATAAATTGAGAATCACATTTTTTTTTTTTTTTTGTCTCAAATAGAGATCATGATTCTCCCACGATTCTGAACTAAACAAAAAAAAATGTGTGAGAAAATATTAATTGCTGCAGTCTATTTAAAAGTGTTTAATTTGAATGAATTATTAAACATTTTAATTTATAATATATGCATTTAATACACCATTTTTTAATATTAAAATGATGAAAAAGTGGGTTGAATAAATGATTCAATAGCTATGTTTCCATCACCCTGTTTTTAAGTGCATTTTGAAGTATCGCATCAGAAACTAGTGATGGAAATGCCACATTTTGATTAAAAATCCCTTAATTCGCAAAAAAGTTTTTACGCTCGCTTGAGGTGGTTTTTGACTTGTGCAAAAAAGGGTCAATGCGAATAATGGGAGATGGAAATGCATTTGGCGAACAAATTTCTCCATACGAATCAAACAAAGTCATGTGACTTTGTGCTATGGGACGGAAAAACCCGTCTAACCAGTGGGCCGATCTCATTCCACAGCATCTGAAATGTTGTTATGGTCATTCTGAAATGCCTGAGTAAAGTCTGTCATCAAAATATTTCTATATAATTGTCTCCCAGAACTGTCTTACACTACTGCGTTCCCAAACAGCAGGCATCCATCTCTGAAAGAAATGATCGCATTTATTGAGGCACAAGTAATTGATTATATATGAAAATTACTATATTCAATGGCTTCTCCTACTCTTCTTAGTAATATATAATGTCATTTTATTGGGAAGTGACAACTTTGTTCTCTTTGACTTGTTGGATGGAAACAGTGCTTATTAATGGTGGGATATTCAAATTTTTGCACATAAGTTAAATTTGCAACTTTGGATGGAAACGCGGCTAATGACTCATAAATATTTAACTTGTTTTATTACTGGATGAATCAGCATTTTTGAACAAATCTCTTCAATGAATGAGTCAACGACAAATACATTTTTTAATAGTCACTTGTTGCCACCTAGTGGTGAAACGACGCAATCAGCAAAAAAGTTTTTTTTTTTTTTTTTTTTTTTTTTTGAAGTGCCAGTTACTTAATACTTATTTATTCACACAAACAGTATTGCCAAGTCATCTTGCTGGTTTACTTGCAGAATTGGGATACTTTATCTCTGTTAAAACCCAATAACGTTATATTTAGCACCTGGAATGCGAACTTTACCAGGGGAACCCCACCAAAAAATGTGTATTTTACCCCATGGAATGCGATTTTTAATGTGGGATCCTCCTCAAAATGCGATTAGGCTACTTTTGGGCTAGTTTTGAGTAGCAATTGGGTGGGTTTTGTTGTGAAAACCTGACAACCCTGGACACAAATCGTAAATTTTCTCATGAATTACATCATGCGAATGCGTACAAAATTGCACACTCATACAGTAGCTGTTTTCTCGAAAGATTAGGAAAATGTAATTTTTGTGATCAACCAACAAAACAACAAGATCAACGTTAATTCACATATTGGTCAACATCAAAATGACAAAGCCAAATTTTTATTTTGGCAAGTACCCCTAGAATCAATTTGTCTTTAAATAAAGTATGTGACCCTTGACCACAAAACCAGTCATAAGGGTCAATTTGTTTTAAATTGAGATTTATTAAATAAGAATAAATAAGCCTTCCATTGATGCATCATTTGTTAGGATAGGACAATATTTGGCTAAGATACAACTATTTCAAAATGTGGAATCTGAGGGTGCGAAAAAAAAAAAAAAAATAGAAAATCAACTTTGAATTTGTCCAAATGAATTTCTTAGCAATGCATATTACTAATTTAAAAATTACGTTTTGATACATCAGTAAATTTTTATATATATATATATACAAAACACTTTCATAGAACATGATCTTTACTTAATATCCTAATGATTTTGGCATAAAAGAAAATTGAATCATTTTGACCCATACAATGTATTGTTGGCTATTGCTACAAATATACCCATGCTACTTACGTTTGTGGTCCAGGGTCACATACTATTATGTAAACATACAATACAAGTAATGTATTACATTATGTGCGACTTGTATTCGTAGCTTTAAAGTTTTACCCCCTAAGCTGGCCGTAATATCAATCTAGCATATTGTCCATTTCTACATTTGCGTTCATTATGCCATAAGTGCCACATGAGTTCCAAAGAAAACCATGTCTGGAAATCTAGGTTGTTCTTGGTGGATTCACAAAGAACATCATTCAAACTGGCCTATTGTAGCGTGTCCTGTTTTTTTCTTGTCCTGGGAGAAAAAAAGCCCATCCCTTGAGCATATGGATGCCTGGTTTTCTAATCAGCAATGATAGAGTTGCTTTTGATGGAGAAACTTGCCCTTTCTAAACCAGACTTCTGTTTCTTTTTTCCCCCTCCTCAGGTCTGATGGAAATCCGATCTGTCAGTGTGGGAGTTGTCGCCATCAAATCTGTCAGCACCGGCCTGTACTTAGCTATGTCCAAAAAGGGAACGCTCTTCGGATCGGTAGGTACATCGCAATGTTTCAGCATCTTGTAGTATTAACCTTTGGCAAATTCCATTTTTTTGGTGGTGAATTTTCTGGAACTCACATTTGAAAGAATCTTTGGTCTCTTACTGTTTTTGTGAAGTTAGTGCGTGCCACCAGACAGTTGTTTGTGGCTTGTTTAATGAAGACGCCCCATTGCATGGTGCGTTGTAACTGCTCTCTGAGAAATCTCACTGGCAATCTGTCACCCAGCCATGATAAGATGCCTTACAGATGACTATATCTGCCCTCCGATCCCCAGAGTAAACATGACAAACCTTGGGAATCACTCGAGGCCCAAGCACCCTTCTTTTCTTACCCCTTTGAATGATTATTAGTCACATTCACTCATTCCACAGCGATCTTATCGGACTGTAAGCTAAGGCTGTCTTGACCAGGACTCTTAAGTGTGATTGTCATTATCCTTTTTGTCCCTTTTCAAGTTAATAGCTCTATCCAGCTGCGGCAGAGCGGCAGAGCTCTCTTGGCTTCGTCAGGCAGTTTTTGAGCCCATGCGAGACGGTGATGGTTGATTTACAATGACAGGCTGGTTGAGATAAATACAAATGCGTAATGGGTACACAATGGGATGTTTGAAGCGTAACTCACTCTCAAATTACTGGTGCTGTTTTTCACCACATGGTTCATTTAGCTTGGTAATACACTATGGTTTAATATGCTAAACACTAAAAGGAAACAACATACTCAGGACTTGGTGATCCAGATGTAATTGTTTAAGAAAACGGCCATTGGAGTCCCTTCTAAACTGAATATTGGGACATTAAATCTCAAAATCTGCTATTTATGTTACATTTCTGGAAAATCAAAATATATTTAGGATCAGAAATGTATTTTCTTGCCATTTGAGGTACATTCGGCAATATTTTTGTCATCTGAATGTGCAGATAAATAGAAATTTCTTTAAAGGATTAGTTCACTCCTGAATTAAAATTTCCTGATCATTTACTCACCCCCATGTCATCCAAGATGTTCATGTCTTTGTTTCTTCAATCGAAAAGAAATAAAGGTTTCTGAGGTAAACATTCCAGGATTTTTCTTCATATAGTGGACTTCAGTGTGGATCAATGGATTGAAGGTCCAAACTGCCGTTTCAAAGACTCTACATGATCCCAGCCAAGGAATAAGAGTCTTATCTAGCAAAATGATCAGTCATTTTTTAAAAGAATACAAATTTAGATACTTTTTAACCACTTTGGTACACAGTTCCTCCAACTTTAAAATCGTCTGACATCGTTGTTTTCCTTTTTTTGTAAAGGGCGTTTGACTTAGCCTTTGCATGATCGCTTTGTAAACACTGGGTCGGTACTTCCGCCTACATCACGTGATCTTTCCAACACAGCTTCATAACGGGTAAGTAGTGGATGCTGAGATGTGCCTTTGTGGTTTAAAAGTTAATAAAGTTGTATTTTTTTTTTAGAAAATGACTGATTAAGACCACTAAGTAAGACCATTATTTCTTGTCTGGGATCGTGTAGAGCCCTTTGAAGCTGCACTGAAACTGCAATTTGGACCTTCAACCAGCTGATCCCCACTGCTGTCCTTAATTTCTTTTCGACTGAAGAAAGAAAGACATGAACATGAATCTGACAATGAGATATCTACTAAAATGAAAGAATACTGTTGTCAAATGACAAGTGTATAAACAAGAACACTGCATGTGCTGAACTACTGTAAATATTCAAAGACAGTTGGAGTAGTAACTCAACCTGCATTCTTGATTTGACTTGTTGCAGGTCAGATACAGCCCCAGCTGCAAGTTCAAGGAGCGCATCGAAGAAAACGGCTATAACACCTACGCCTCCCTGCGCTGGAAGCACAAGGGGAGGCAGATGTTCGTATCGCTGAACGGCCGAGGAAAACCCCGCAGAGGCCACAAAGCTAGACGGAGACACCCATCTACTCATTTCCTCCCTATGCTGGCCACATAGCTGGACTCTTCCTTATGAGCAATGCTATGCCATCTGCATTTGATGGGGACCTATTAAATGTTATTAAGTTCTGGTTTGTCTGTTTATTTTTTCCTGAGTACTGTCGCACAGTACATTAACTTATTATTCCGTCTTCTGGCTCAGCCTAAGACCCAGTACAGTTTAAAGCAAGGCTGTTAATATGATGTATATACAGGTTACGTATTAATGTTATTGTTGAGTTAACTAGGCATTTACTGCATCTATCTGTTCTTCTGTTATGGCAGGTTTGTGACTGACATCACCAACCCAGTCTCATTGTAAAAAAAATGTACCTGTACATACAATTCACTGCAGTTTCCAGCTGAAATAAACACTAGTGGCAGTAAAACACTAACATCCTTTTATTCCTTTTCACACCAGTTATGATTATGGGGCACTTTGTCTATTATAAAAGACAAAAGCAGACTATTCTTTAGCACAATGCATGATTTATAAGCTAATTTCTTAATGTTTGAATCACGTAACACGCTCTATACACTACTGTTCAAAAGTTTGAACGCATTAAATTGATCAAAAGTACGAGTAAAGAGGTTTATAAGGTTAGAACAGATAGTGATTTCAAATTTTCATCAAAAAAATCATGAAAAAAAAAAATGTATCATGGCTTCCACATCCATATTAAGGAGCACAACTGTTACATTGATAGTTAGTTTCTTGAGCAATGAATCAGAATGTTAGAATGATTTCACTGAAGACCGGTGTAAGGATGCTGAAAATTCAGCTTCGCATCACTAAATGACATTTTAAAATACACTTAAATACAAAATAGTTCCAAAACTTTGTTAATGTTTCTGAATATTACTTTTTACAGTATTTTTAATCAAATAAATTCAGTCCTGGTGAGCATAAGACATGAAAAAACGTATGAACGGGAGTTCATGTAATATGTGAAGATGATTTTAAAGTGTCGTATAGAAAGAAGTTAAAATGGCGTGGTTGTTTCAGTGCGGTTTTAATCTCACACTTGCTTTTGCTCACACCGTGGAAAGGGTTTCATGTAGGGGACATGTTTTTATCATCCCGAAATCGACAGAGAATTAGCCTTTTAGCGCCACTTACCTGATATTTCACTTCTGAATTGCCGCGTTATCTCGGAATTGCGTCACGTTAGTTTGTTCCGGCTAAAACTAAACGCGCCTTTAGCGGTATTTCCCTTGGGAACTGCAGTGATTCGCGCTAAAAGTAACGTAATATCATTTTGAAAAACTGCCGGCACTTTTTTCATGAGACTAGGCTGGACATAACGGTTGGTGACTGGTTATTTTTCAAAAACAACTACAGGAAGTGGTTGTTTGAAAATTCATGAAAAAAAAGAAAAAAAAATCCAAAACAAATCGCTGCAGCCTGAAATACGAACTTGGCAGCTACAGTATGAGTATGAAAGCCATGTATGGAATGATGTAACAATGAAAATCCCACATATTACCCTGCCAACATGCACTGTAAAGACCAATAATGCAAAAAAAGAGGAACATACTACATCACAGTTGTAAAAGTCAGACAAATGCAAATAGATTAAGCATTCAGATCAACTTTTAGCATAACAGACTTCCTGTAGCACTCTGAAAAGGTGTTTTATACCATGTGTTCTTTTTGTCACATTAACATGTTTTCTTTTCACAACTTGTCGCAAAATAGAACATTTAATATATTTCAACCTTTTGAACTCCACTTATTAGTTGTGATGTTATTGTCTACGCTTTGTCCTCCGCAACCACCGTCTGCTCCATGTATCGGTGAGAATCTGGCTCCCTCCACGTGCCACCGACCACAACTGCATGTTCTGCCTACTAATGATCAGCATCACCTGCTGAGTGGTTAGCCGTGGCAGAAAGTCCAAAGATGCTGTCCAAAAAGGCGGAATTCTAGCCGCGCTAATGGAAGCTTCATCTGTTCGAGTCAAAACAGGGGTCTGCTTTCACCTGTTGCTGGCAGTCGCTAAAAAGCTCCGGAGACTTCTATACCCATCTCGTCTGTTAGTCAAAAAGTAAAAGGATTTCATTATATGTTGGTTGACATTTTGTGTAGTTATATGTGTTTGAACAAGGCGATGAAACTAATGGGGTATGCTGAGGTATGTGCGGATATTACGTTACAAGAGTGCTGTGGTTTATTAGCCTCATTGATTCTCATCTTATTTAGAGGTTTAATGACAACAAAAATCCTTAATGCTACTACTAGTGACATAAT
This sequence comes from Labeo rohita, assembly GCF_022985175.1. NCBI lineage: Eukaryota > Metazoa > Chordata > Actinopteri > Cypriniformes > Cyprinidae > Labeo > Labeo rohita. The sequence goes on along the minus strand of NC_066890.1, from coordinate 30,466,616 downwards.
GATCCAACAAAACTTAATTATATAGTCACACTTGGGCTGCAAAGCTTGGAAGATGGTAGAAAAGCTCTATTCAGAAGGAAAATTACAAAAATCTGAAGACCAATGGATCTAAAGAGGCTTTTAAGCTTGATACTAACTGCACAAAGAATATTTATTCTCTGGTTCTTACAAAAATCTATGTTCAGAAACCAATATGCTCATATGAAGAACTTACAGTATAAAGCAACACCAAGAACTTGTTTTAATCTTCAAAAAAAAAAAAAAAAAAAAATTCAGCTCAAGAGTCTTAAACAGCCACAAATAGTTCTTGATATTAAGATTTCTTGTTGGGCAATGTAAAAATGAAATATAACATCAGGTTGACACTGACATTGATGTTGGACAGCATTGGATTTTGGTTGAGAATGAAAATCGGGTTGACGTCAGTATTTGATATCAGTATTATGACGTCAGTTTGGTGTTGGATTTTGGTTACACAACCTAAAAACAACAAAATATCAATGTCAGCTGACGTCTGTATTGGACATTAAGTTAAAGTTGACAACAGACATTGAACTGACATTGAATTTTGGTCACCCAATGTCGCAACCGAAATTTAACCAAATATCAGCATCTTATGACATTGTGTGTCTGCAGGGTTTGAAGAGCCTACAGTATAATGCAACATCAAGAACTTGTTTTAATCTAAAAAAACAAACAAACAGTATATACAGTAGTTCAACTAAAGTTGAAATGGTTCTTAATATGAGGATTCTTTGTTGGACCTGCAATGTAAAAATTAAAGAACAATTAACCACCACCCTAGAGGAACTTTTTGGAGAGCATCTAAGAACCCTTTTGAAGGTCCCTCAAAACTCAAATATCCTACTTTGTGCTCAAGGAACTACAAAATATATTTCAAATTCCTAAAAACCTTTCCCATATGATGGGATTTCTGGAAGAACGCTTGATGTCTTTAAAAGTCTTGGAAGAAGATGTGGGTTCCTGCAGGATCTTCTAAGTTCCTCACAGAACTGCCCTTAATTAAAACCCTGCAGATACATACTCAAAACATGCTTTAAAAATAAATAAATTTGAATGTACATGAGAGCAAATTTTCACAGAGTCATCTAAGAATCCATTTGAATGTCCCTCAAAACTCAACTATCCTATTTTGTGCTTAAGGAATTACAAATACATCAAAACCTTTCCCTTATGATGGTACTCCTGGAAGAATGCTTGATGTCTTCAAAAGTCTTGGAGAAAAATATGGGTTCCTACAGGATCTTTCAAAACTGCCCTTTGTTAGAATCCCTGCAGATACATTTTCAGAGCATGCTTTGAAAAAAGTTTTGGTTTAAGATACCATTTAGTATTAACGTACATGAGAGCAAAGCTTTATAGAGACACCAACTTTCTATCATGCAGAAACGCTATATCTTCTTTTAATCTATACTCTTCATTGTGTAAAGAATCTCTTCATTGTTCTCTTCATACTCTTCATTACTCTCTATATACTCTTCATTGTTTAAAAAACACTTTAGTTTTCATCTTTTCTCTCTCTCCGTGCTACAGGCCAGGAATTCAGGCTGTAGTGCGGAGTGTCTGTTTATGGCATTTTTTTTGCTTGAAAGACACAGAAAGAAACATAAAGAGGAGCCTGTAATTATCATTGTTGGTCTACTGTCCTGTCAGTTCGCTCGCCAGAGAGACCGGAGTGATCTTTTGGCAGCACTAGGACGAAAGATCAAAGCTGTGGACCTTTGATCAATGCTAAAACAGCCCACAAAACGTCTCTGTGGAAAATCAGGATGGAATGCCTGAGAAAATAGAGGACAAGACCCTGGAAAGCTTGGCGAAGACATCTTCTGTCTTCTTCCATTTTTACACAGTGGTGGCAGTTTCAAAGACAGTGAGCATCCCTGTATTACATTTGATATATATTGTATAATATGATTATATTATTATAAATCATCTACAAAAAATGCATCTACCAAAGGGTAACAGGGGGACCATGTTAACCAACCTCTTAGTCACTAGCTTCACCAAAAATAGTTTTAAAGATATTTTGCAAACACTCTACCCATCTGCCACCAATTATTTATTTAAATTGCACCACTGTAGTGTTGTACAACTGTGATAAACTGTGTATTTTCATTCTCTCCTCTTTTCCTGCTCTCCTCTTTTCTTTCTTGATGCATTTTCCATCTGTTCCATTTATAATCGACCTAAAGGCCAAAAAATATCTGCAGGATCAACATTTGCAACTAATAACCGGTGAACCTGTTCAGTGTTTTCAATGTAAATCAAGTTTGCCTCACAAACAGCTCGCTGCTTTAGAGACAAGAATGAACAGAATCTAAATTCTCCTCAATTTGTTGGGGCAACTCTCAGGGTTGCTTTGAAATTGATCCAGTTTCATAGGCAATTCAATATTCCTTTAGCCTCCAACTATTTCTGCTTTTGATTTTGTCCAGCATGATGGCTTTTTCAAGTCTGTCAAAGAGTCTGGCGTTACAGCACTGCATCTGTGCAAGACAGTTTAAGATGGCAGTTAAAATGAGTTGTTGCATGACTCTCAGGCTGAAAAAACACAGCTTTCAGAAACCCCTTGTCCTTTTCCTCTTGCGGTCGTTCTCCTTCTCTCAACCTTGGCAGTCACGACAAGATTCATCACAGCGTCGATTGTCATCACGTCGAGGATTAGTGCGTGTTGTCTGAAGCGACTGGACGCACATGAATCCTGGAGTGGTGCGAGCGCCTCGTGGCCCTCATGAACCCCGCCATGCCACTGTCGCGGTATGTGCCGCCACCACAGAATCTCCCCTGACTTCTGCGCCATTTTGGCATTCCCAGAATGTCTGCGGTCAAGCCAAACTCTGGTGAGTGGGTTGAGCAGGCTGCCGTGAGGAGGGATTGCTGTCCATTGTTTTAGGTTTTGGACAGTTGAAGCAGGCCGTATATTGGCTGCCATCCCAGTCAGCATCGTAAGGTTGTCTTTGGCTTTTGAGGGACTGGAAAAGACATAAGATAGATTGGGGATCAAACAGTATTCATTTTGATTTTGTCTTTTGAGGAGGATATCCTTTAAAGGGAACCCTGGGTATTAAGACTTGAAAGGCTTAATATAACATAAATGATGTCTCTTACTGAAATATGTAGTAGAAAACACATAAAAGGCTTACATTATTTTAAAAAATCCACATAGTTTTACACATATTTTGGACTATGGGGGGTACCATTATTTCGATGACATGAAATGGCTGCACTCAGTGAGCTACTGGCTCTACCTGTTGCTATTTTTACTGCAATGCAACTTGGAATACACAACTCCTGATACGAAAATACTGATACGATGCCACATTGTGCAGCTTTTGGTTGTAATTTTTAGTCGAAGGGCAACAAGAGAAGCGATGCAAGTCTTCACTGCTTTTCCTAGTGATAAGAAGAGAAGAAAAGATGAATGAAAAGATGAATAAAACTTCCTAAAGACCTTCCTTTGCTCTCTCCACTTTAGCCCTGATGCCTTTGAGGCTCTAAGAAGACCACAGCTGAAAAAGCTTGCAAACGGCAGAGACAAGAAACGCTAGATGCCATCCTGGCAGGATGTAAAGCTGCCGACACTTGTCAAGACGCCGCAGCCACTGAAGGAATTTCTCAGCTCAGATTTTACTTGATTTCCGGAAGCGTTTAAACTCCTTGTGGGAAAAAAATAAATAAATAAAATTGATGGTATGGCATTTGGTTTAAGTCTGCGCTTTTATCTATAACCAGCCCTTTCAGTAGCTGTGGTCATCTATTAGTATTTTAACAAAATAGCAACAGGTAGCACCAGTAGCTCACCGAGTGCAACCATTTCACGTCATTATGGCTCCCCCATTGTCCAAAATATGTATAAAACTATGTGTATTTTTTTAAAATAACGTAAATCTTTCATGGGTTTTCTACTACATATTTCAGTAAGAGACATAACTAACGTTATATTAAGCCATACACGTTTTAATAACCGGTGTTCTCTTTAAATGTAGTCAATATTTTGCCATGTCATATTCATTCATTTTAGCTAATTTTACTCTGACTATAAGGGCATCCAATTTCAGTCTACAAAAATAATATTTAGTAGGGGTGTAACGGTACACAGATGTCACAGTTCGGTACGTACCTCGGTTCGGGGGTCACGGTTCGATACGATTTCGGTACAACAGAAAAAAAAATCTACTATGCTAGATTTCTTTTCATTTATTTTAAACAGACAGTAGTACAAATTACATTTTTTTCCACCTACATGTGAAAATACTAAATATTATATCAAATTATGTCATATATGCTAAAATCTGCAGTACATATATACATATATTTGCTGAGTTTCAGTTGTTTTTTTGACAGAAACGAAACTCAAATGGCAGAACGCGACATCCTATTTGTTTTTTTGTTTAAGTTGATTTTGCTGGTATGAGGAAAGTTTAAGTAATCGCGCCGGACACACAAACACAAAACATATCAGTTCCAGGCTTCCAGCATTGCTAACTTGACAGCGCAGTTGGTACTTTATCAAAATAAAATACAGTGAACCAAACATCAGCGCACCCGCCTACTGTGTCTATAATTTACACAATAAATATTAGTTTAGCATTTGGATACATCGTAAATATGAAAATATTATGTAATATCTGGATTTGTGCCGAATGAGAAAAGTAGGATACAAGAGCACAAAGCTCCATTTCGCAAACAGTTGAGTGCGCAAGTAACGTTATACTCCTTTGTCAGTGAGAGACGCGTTCAGAATCAGCACGTGGTCACTGGTCTAGTGGGGTTTGTTTTCAAGAGCACAACTCCTGGCATTCGCTGTTCTTCTGTTGGCGGTTATCAAACAGCGTTTCATTACTGCAGGCGCTCCCTTCTGGATTGAAGATGAATTGCCTGTACTCGTTGTAAGGACTCGTGCACCGAACCGAGATGCCCATACTGTGACGATTTGGTGCAAATCTGTGCAAAAAATATTGACATTTATATTTTAATTTAAGTTTGTCTCACATGTGATCATACATCAGCAGTAACTTGCGTATTAATTAAAATAGTAAGCAATAATAAAAAAAAAACCCTCTGTAACTCCTTTGACAGGATTAATACTGGCGGGAATCCTCAATCATGTCAAATCTCTGCCGTAAGTGGTTCTTAGCTTATATTCTGTCATCTGTCAACATCTGGACTGTGATATATTTCTCAGCAGCAAGTTGTATTTTCTCTCACTGAATGTTTAGAGTTAGGTTTTCTTCAGTTTCTTTTCCTCCAATCCAACACATTTGGTAAAACAAGCTTGTCTAGCAGTGACCAGGCCATTTATTTTGGACTTCTTCCATTGGGCTAGTATCAGACACACTGAGTGCACTAGCCAATCAGGTTTCAGCTTCAACTGTCTGTCATTATTTTTTCTGACAGAGAAGATAACTTGATACTGATGGCTGTATCAAATGTACATACTGGTTCGTCTGAGCCTGTTAATTTCTATATATGTTATTGATTGGACTAACAGCATTTAAAAATGAGTCATATACAGCAGACAGGGGTGTGTGCAGATGGTTAGATCTGGGCTGGTCATCTCTATCAGTGGCACAACAACAACAACAACAAAAAAAATCATAATAAAATGCTGATATTTATATAACTGGAATCATAACTATCCAAATAAGTTTAAATAAAAAAAAAAAAAAAGAAATCAATAAAGATTTCATATAAGAAGAAAAGAAAGTGTTTATATCTTTATGGACAAATATTTAAACTTACCCACATAAAAATGCTGCCCACTTAGATATGAATCCATGCTACACTAACTATAATGAAGTACAGTATATAAGTATAATTAAATATATTAAATAATTAAGTACATGTTTGCATCTTTATTTGATATATTTCAACACTTGTCACTTTCTGTGACATTTTGCACTGAGGCCTGGCAAAGCCAAGTTAAAACTCACATCAGATGTGTTTATACAGCCCTCTTCTGACAGAAAGAATGTATTGCAACATGAAGAACAAGCTAAACGATTGTGCCCCCTGTAGGATTATGTGTGGAAATGCCAAAAATATAGATTTTTTTTTTTCATATAATAGTGCTTATTTGAATCATCGAATCAGTCTTAAGTTTTAATTTTGAGATATTTTTACTGTATTTGTATATATGTACTAGGAAAAAGTGCCTCATTGCATTACAAAGTTGGCCATAGAGTGAACGGACTTGCCTTAAAGGTACTTTGGGCCTTGCTTTTTTCACACACCAGTGTCAGTGTTGATGCCTGCTAGATGAGGTGCAAACATGCTGGTAACAAGTTTTGGTTTTGGACATGAGACCACAAGGCTTAACAAGAAATTTAGAAGTGTTACTGACATCACAAGCTGAGAAACAGACTCTCCACCCACCCTTGTATTTATACTCTGTTTCTACTGCAAACACTCACTGATTGTCATCATGATCATCATTTCTTTGCTCCTGCTGGTCTCTCTGCTGCCACACCTGATGGTGAGACTTACATTACAACATATTTTGCAGATTATTAAATAATGTTTAATTGGTATGTACTGAATAAGCTGACTTATTGCTCTATGTTTCTCTCAGCTCATGTGAAGGTGGGTACAGTGAACAGCAGAGAAGCAAAACCCCACTCTAGACCTTATATGGTTTCTATTCAGAAGAACGGGCAACATATATGTGGTGGATTCCTCATTTCTGATGAGTTTGTGTTGACTGCTGCACATTGCCGCAATAAGTAAGACTGCCATTTTGTCTAAAATCTAATCTTAATTATGATTTCTAAAAGTTTCTTCTGAAAAAATAAAGAAACCAAGAAAGCTATACAGGTATGCTACTGATAAAGTTTCTTTCAACAGATCAGAAATTTTCACAGTTGTAGTAGGTGCACACAACCGACGAAATATGAAGGAAGGAGCTGTCCGCATCGAAGTAAAGACCTACTACAGACATCTGGATTTTAGCGAAAATCCTTTTCGGAATGACCTCATGCTTTTGAGGGTAACTGTGCTTACAACAGTCATTCAAAATTTTTCCTTAAACACTGCCTGATATTTTCTGGATTGCAGCTAAAAAGAAAAGTCCAAAAAAATAAAAATGTCAAATGGATATCCATTCCAAAGACTGAAGAAGACGTCAAAGAAAATTCTGTTTGTAGTGTTGCAGGATGGGGAAGTTTAGTAACTAATGGCACCTCAAGCCCTGTTCTCATGGAAACAAATGTGAGGATCATGAGTAATGCAAAATGTAAAAACAGTTGGGGGTCGACATTCTTAGCTGCGCAAATGATGTGTGTATATGGCTATGGAGGAAGCTGTGAGGTATGTAAAAAATAATGTGGAAAATTTTGAATAATAATATTAGTAATCAAGTAAAACAAATGCATCAATAGAATAATACATAAATATTACTAATATTATTATTATATTCAGTTTATGTAACACATTACAATGCATGAAGCAGTCTGAAAGTGCTAAAGAGTGATATATTGCACATTAGTGACGTGTTGTGTGTTTCATAACAGGGGGATTCAGGAGGTCCTTTGGTTTGTGGAGATATTGCAGTCGGTGTCACTTCCTTTTTTTACGAAGAACTCTGCAATTCACCTCAGTACCCTAATGTGTATACTAAGATTTCAGCATTTCTTCCATGGATCAACAATATAATTGGAAATGATAATTGACTTGATAACGAAAAAAAAAAAAAAAAAAAAAAAAAAAAGATGTGTAGAGCTTAATCCAAATGTTTTCAAACGTTTAAAGGGTTATTTCACCCAAAAATGAAAATTGTCATTAATTACTTACCTCATGTTGTTCTAAATCCGTAAGACCTTCGTTCATCATCGGAACACAATTTAAGATATTTTTGATGAAATCCGACATGTCTCTGATCCTCCCATAGACACGAATCCAGCTTCCTATTCGCAGCTTCTTATTGACGCTATCCGTTCCACCTTAAAAACGCGACGCTTCCGCCTTTCTTAGCTTCTTATTCACGCTCGACTTAGGGACCGTCTCTTTTTCAAATACGAACAATAAACGATTGTTAAATGTAAATAACACTAAGGTAAGAGCGAAAGCACCTGCCCAGCACCTGTGAATAGATGA